>NC_133027.1:71488106-71791136 GCF_048771995.1 Taeniopygia guttata | reverse complement strand
TCTGATTAGATTATAAACATTGCAAAAAGTCAAGCTCAAAACCCTTCAGAGACTGGAGAGTTGAAATCACTAATCCTATTTTTGGGGATATACAAGTGAAAATGAGCCATTTTCTGTGCGAAATTAATATTTGAGAGAAAGAGACATTTCTTATATATGTATGTGTGTCTATATATATACACTAGAAAGGTGAAGCTAAAAAGAATTTAAATATGCTTTTAAAAACGATTTAGAATAGGCACATAGTTTTTAAAAATTCATTTTTCTGAGTAGTTCATCACAATTTTAAAGATGCAAAAAATTATGAAGAGGAGCAGCTTTTGCATATTTTTCTCACTGTGGTAACACTCAGTTCAAACTCCTCCTACACATTCACTTGGGTGCTATGTAGCACACTGATCTGGGATTTAAACATTTTAACTCTAGAAGAAGATTTATATCAAAGACAATATAAACAGTACATACACTATGTATTTTTCTATCAGGGCCTATAAAATACACGTTTTTACCTTCAATAGAAAAGGATCAGCTCATTAGGCTCATATTCTGTAAACAGCTTGGAAATGTATACCAAACAAGTCAGTGAAAATTCATACCCAGAAACAGATGGTGAGAATAGCAAAGCTAAGCAAAGAGAGGCTTAATTGCAAATTTCTACCCAACTAAGCAAAACGGTGGTATTCTACATTCACAGGCATTTTGTTCAGAAAGGGAGGCATCATGATGCAGGTTGAGGCAGGGGACAGCCCTTGTGTGTCATACATCAGGCCAATGACTACTTGGAGAATTGCCACCAATTAAGCAGCATTCGTATACGGTTGGCATCAACTTCACAGTGCTGCATGCTACGTAAAATTTTATTGCTTGCTCTCTTGCCAAAAGCAACACATCTAATGTTTTTTCTGTTGAATTAAAAATCAACAAGAGATTTAAAGTTGGCCTGCTAAAAGAAGACAAGTAATTAAATTTACTCTGGTACAGTTCTCATTTGGAGTGAGACAAATTAACACTGACTAGACAAGGTGCATGAGAAATAAAGTCACACTGTTACAAAGTTTCAATTTATTCCTACTTCTTTCTCTCATGATATTAAAACAAGGAGAAACATGTCTTTTGTCACCAAAAAAGGAATACTGATGACAGAAAAATGCATTTAATCCCGGAAAACACTGGTACAGCAACTGTAACGATTGTTATTACAGACTTGCCCTGGCCATGAGCATATATTTCATGTTGCAACAAGATTTCTCTGCTTTAAATGACAAACTCATTGATGTAATTCACCATTTAACGTGAATAAATTAGATATCTGTAGAAATTGAGTAGAACTCTAAGACTTGGTACCATGTATATCCAGAATGCAGTAATTCACTATTTTAATTAAATTTCAACATAAGAAAAAAAACCCACCCAAATATTTTCCAATAGTCAAGGGTTGGAGAAATCTCAAACAAGGACAAGGTGAAATTTTGTGAAAATTATTCCACAGTTTTAAATTCAGCATTAAAACATAAAACTCTCCTGTGGAAGGAAAGAAGTTATATCAGCTTCCAGGACAGCTCAGTCAGGATACATTAAAACTTACTTCCTACCCTTTTAAAGTCTTATAAAGTAAATTTCTTGTAGGATCTAATTTTATCTTCCGTAACAAGTCAATATGGGTTTTGGGGAAAAGATTACTTTAAGAGCCTCGACAATATTACCTCGCAACATGATGGACAATATCCATTTACTGAAGGCCTTCAATAGAAGACTCATCATTTAAGCAGGAGCAGAGGGGAAAAAACCCAGACAGATACAAATGTTAGGCTGAGAACTGCTGCTCCTTACCTTCTGGGTGCTCCATCCTCGTGTGGCTGAATAATGACCACTTTTACTGTCACCGATGTGCGCAAGAGGTCGATCATTTGCTCGTGGGTCAGAGTTGCCACAGCCACCTTACAGATCTCGACCAAGCGGCTCCCCTGCCGCAGGCCTGCTTTCCATGCAAATCCAAAGGGCTCCACGTCTGCCACTATCCCTTCAAAGTTCACGTGGAATCCCAGCTGGCCCAGCCCATTTCTCCGCAGGGTCATTTCCGTGGTTTCACACCCTCTGGTCACTATCTGAGGAAGCACCAGATTGTTACGCCATTTTCAGGGCACACAAACATTATAAAGTCATGTATGGCTTGATATTACCTATCTTAAATATACTAATATTAAATTATCTTAACCTTATGTTTGAGTGCATAAAACAAAATGAATGACACGTTTCATGACACTAAAAATTTTCCATCTCCAGGGCAGGCAGCCTGACCCGTGTCAAGCTCTTCACCCTTGCCCAATGTTAACATAATGCCATTTATAACGTACGGAAAACTTTACAGCTGATTTAGTTTCAAAATACAAAGCAAGAAAAATGCCACCCTGTCAATTACTTAATTCCTTTTTGGCTGACTGCAGGTGTGCAGGCGGTTTTTATTCAGCACTAAACAGTATTAAACCCGACATATAACATTAGCCTCAGTTCTAGCAGCTTGTTTTCCTCAAGAAAATAGCAATGAAGAAAATATTAATTTGTTTTGCTTCATAGGCAGATTCCTAACTACCATCATCTCCAGATGAGGATATCACTAAAATGGGATGAGAGTTTCCATGTCACTGAGAGACTTAGAAAAAAAAAATTACTTTCCTCATATTCAGTGAAAAGTAACTGTCATTATACAGCACAGCCAAAATCCTTCAATTTCATATTTTGCTAAGCAGGTTCATTTCTATAGCCTGTGAAACAAGTTCTCAACAGTTTTGCTACGTAAATCATAATCATACAACAGTCTGTAATCTGGCTTAATGCACCACACTCAGAAGACAAAATTCTAGCCTGCATTACAAGGAAGTTTGATAGTTACCCCATTCTTGCCTTTTGTCAGTGTCACAAAACCAGTGTGTATTTAGCTTCATTAGCTCAATTAGAACAAAAACTTTACCACTATGAAACATTATCAAAGATCTCCCATAAACATTATCAAAGATCTCCCATAAACACTGCACCAAGGCAAATATCTGCCTTTTGGAGATGCATATGTTACAATACAGATCAAGGGATCTACCCAAGGTCATGTTACATTAAGAACAGTTCCACAAAGTTGTTGGTGCTGTTTATGGCTGGGTTTAGTATGCATTACTAACATAGATAAGGGGGTAGTGTTTACTATCAGCCTGTGCAGGACAGATCTATGCAAAGGTTGTTTTATGGCTTGAGTTTCATTCAGGAGGCTATTTTGGAAAAGTAACTCTTGTTCTTCATTGCCTGCTTGAGCCAGTATCCAGGCAGGCTAGCTTACTAGTTTATTGTGTGCTTGCCACACCTGATTCAGGGGTGCATGAGAAGGGAGTGAGACTTTACACCTCATGAGATTTGGTACCTTAGTAAGTTTTAAAGCACTATTTTCTTTATAGAATATTTCTACATGGCTATCTGTCACTCAGCAGAAAAAATCAGAACTTGCACACATGAGAACAAAGTTCTACAAACCCATGAGTTACTTTGCTTATCTGGTGTATGTTCACACTTTTAACCTGTGAGGTGATAAAATACAATTAGCTCTCATTCCTTAAGGGATAATCTTCTGTGAATTGTGAAATATTGAAGATATTGTAAGGATCAGATATTCTGAGAATTATTGCCTGGAAATTTTGATTCATAATCTTTCCAGTTCTTCTGAAGATACAGATTTCAAAGTAAAAACGTGAAAGTCATTGAGGTGTCTAGAGTGTACTCAGGAGGTTTTATTTACAAAGTCAGGTCCTCATAACAAAAACAAAGCAGCTACTTCCTTTGTCATTTTTCAGCTCTGAGGTTTTAGTGTAGTTTAGAAACTTTTGTTTCTAAATAGAACTTTCTATTGTTCTTGTAACTCCGCATATAGTATTAGAGCTATATAGCATACTGGCAACTTTAACATACTGTTAACCTAGCTCTCTTATGACTGAATTTTAATACAAAAAAAAACCAAAAAACAAACCTTCCATAATTTGTGAACTAGATAAGTGAAAATGAAATTTTCAGCTTTTTGTTAGCTATACTTCCATCACAAGTTTTGAAAATATACATTTAGTCATGTAGTGAAAAGGAAAACATGCTATTATAGTCAAGAGCCCAGCTGAGGGACAGAATTTTATCCTTATTAAGCTACATAATATTCTTTTTTGGGGGCTGACACCTCTTTATCATTATGCCACAATTATAGACTACTGCAAAATGAATGCACCAGCCAAAGAATATGGATTTCCCCAACTCAGAGCACTCAAAATCTCGTCTTCAAGTTAGTTAAATATTCAAAAGTTAAAAGATAAGAAAGAAAAAGATTCCTGCCAAAGACCCATCTATTCCCAATGGAAAGTATTCCAGGAGACCTAGTCCTCCCCAAGTGTATATTCCCTAAAAGGTAACACTGCATATTACATAGTAATGTCACATTAAACATAATGCTGGCTCCACTTCAACACACGGCATTCTGCTGACTTGGTTGCAGCTTCACTGATCTTGTGGCCACAAATGAACTAAGAGCTGGCTTCTCTGAAAGCACTTAAAACAGATAAAGTTCAAAGACAGAGATCCTGTAAGTGCCATTAAGAAGGTGAAGAGTTTTTTACTTAATATACAGGATACTAAGGAAATTTTTTCAACTCAGATTCTTATCTAAAGATCCATCCAGTGTTTCCATTTAATCTTTTATCACCCTGACATTCTCTGTTATCCTAAAGCCCAAAACCACTGCTTTTCCTGTCTTCCAGCACAGCCCTCCAAGTTAATCTATAGCTTGCTGCTCTTTCTACTCTCTATAATTAGATACTCTCCCTCACAAATACAAATTTGTTTAGACTGACAAGTCACAGCTCTTGTTTCAGTCCTGGACTGATTGTTTGAGTTCAAACTAAAATCATGGTCTCAGCCAGCTTTTTACACCTTTTCTTAATCTGGATATTCAAATGGGTGTCCCTTTTACCTGCATGATTTAAATCCAGGCAATAAAGTCTTGTTATTTCTTTGACAATCACATTTAGTAATTGCAATGTTCTACTCACTAGTTCTAAGAAATGCTTTAACTCATGACTGAAAGGGGTTAATCATCTGGTCACTGAAGATTGATATTACATCACAGTTTGAGCTTTCATGTTTAGCATCTGCTGGCACATATGGCTGTTAACCTCAGCTGTGTTGGGAGTCACTTGAAAGGTTTTTAAGGTTTGCACATGAACTGTGGCATCGGAGTTTTAAATACTTTTAGTGGTTCTAATGGTTCTATATCAAATGTATTTAAGGATTGTAGAAAGCATTCAATGTTATAAAACATTGAAATAACATCAATATGCAGCTTTGAAAAGAGAGGAAGAAGGGGAAAATGAGAAAAAGCTGAGGCAAGAAACATGAACAAAAATGTGTTGAAACAAGTAATGACAGTTAACTCTTTTAATTAGTATGCAAGTTGGATAAGTACCAGGGAAAGAAAAGGAAGGCAGAGTTCATTGGAATAGATGATTGAAGTTAATATTCAGGTAATTTGCGGGGATTATTTAACCCCATATCTGGCCATAACAAAGAGGAAGTAGTAAAGTAAACATAAAAAACCATTTTGTTTTGTGTTTTTAATTACCAAATCTTAAAGATTGGGTTATTTTCAGGTTTTGCAAAACTGAGTAAGTGAAAAATAGCAAAAAAAAAATTGTCACTGATGACACCAGAAGTTTTCACTAGAACTTTAAATCTTGTTTTTCATTTGTGTTAAGAAATTTGTATTGCTCTGTTAACAAGACCTAATGGGAGCACTATTTTCTAGAAGGGAAATATCTGTCTAAGAAAAGTGAAACTGAAGACCTCAATTGAAAAGGATAATAGTGGCAAGAAGAGTTTAAAGACATTTAGCTCTTGAAATAACAATTCTACTTTGGAAGAAAGTTATTATTTAGAGTTGATATTGAGCAATGTTAAATGACACTGCAGTACTAGAAAGGCCCTAAATCATCAGCTGCAATCCAACTATACCAGTGTGAAAACTGTAAGCAGACACATTTCTTTTCAGTGCCAAGCCTTTCAACAGAAGAAACCCCCAAAACTGTCTAAATCACTTAAATTAAGATCAAAGAGTGAAGTGTAACCACTAGCTGCATCAGCACATTTACCTTAGAGTTACTGTCATTTCATTTGGACTGACAGAAATAGTAACAGGACAGTAGTACTGACATGGTCATTAAGTGTCTGAAAAACTTAATCCAGTCAGCTGTTAAAACTGACTTTAGTTGATGTAGTTTTCTTTACTTCCTGCACTTTCTCCGTACAGAGGAACAAATCAGCAGAACCACTTACATAAAATTTTCTGCTAATATTCTCATGGGTTATTACAAAAAGTATAAGATATACATACTAAGATTTTATATCTTTTTAAATTAATCATAGTTCTACCTACAAAGGTGTGATTTGAGAATAGGCTACATGCTAGTAAGAGGCAGCAGAAGCTTTTCAGTCCTGATTTCAACACTGGAACCATCGATGGCCTTGGGCAAGTAATCAGATTATTGGTATCTGAAACCTTACCCCTGAAAAACAGGTTGATAAAATTTATCTCCCATGCTGTGAAGATGGCTATTTGTAATGCTCTCTGAAGACCAAAAACACTCCTGAACTATAAAACCAGAACATTTTTAATTACATCTCAATGGAGACGTAGACAAATAACTGTTCATAAAAACCCTGGAATTCCAGTTTAGAAACTGTACTTACTTCAAGTCTTTGAACAATTTCTCTGATGTCTTCAGTACAATTATCTGCTGCAGACAGAAGAATACATTCTCCTCTTTCATAAAATATTTTGATGCTCATTAATCCAGATGTCCATCCAATAACATCTCTGCAGGAGCAGTTAAATACAACATTTTTTGATTCCTTTTCAATCAACATGATAAACTCATTGGAGATTCCAAGGAGACATTCAATGTCAGCAGACTGGCCAAAATCTCGGGCAATCACATTCCACATAATTGCTCCAACGCTGAATAGATGTGCATCTTTCCTTGGTTTCACTTTTTCCTTCTTTTTTGCCCCTAAAGTAATAAAGCTGAACTTGGCTGAAGTATCCACTGTAGCTGTGGTAACAAAGTTTTCTGCCAGATCTTTCAAGTATTCTTGACGTGTCCTTGTGGCCATGGCTCGAAATTTTTCCGATTTATGTGCTGCATTTTCAGCATTAATAACTTTGGCTAAAAGGAAGTCCCTAAAGACTGCAGACTTGGGGAAAGTCACTCCTTTGGGAATGGGTGGACCAAATGAGGGAACATCTTTTGATCGTGAAACACCAACACTGTAAATAGAAAAAAAACACAAAACAACCAAGAAAATTATTAATTCCCTAAAAAAAAAAGCCAAAAATCAGATGATAAGCAGAACTGTGATCTCTGCAATCCATTTACACAATTAAGTACAGCTTTGACATGCCAATTTGCAGATGTTTCAGACACATCAAAGAAAACTGGTTGTCTATTTTAGAATACCTTCCTTTTTTAAATACATAAAGGATATTATGGAGGTATCTTGCTAAAAAAAAAATCAAAGATAATTTCTTAGGGTGTCAATATCTCCTTTCTTTAATGTAATAAATATTAAAATGTATTGTGAGAAAAAAATGAGAGAAGTATTTTTTAAAATTATTTTTATGTAAATCTACCATTTTCAGCTGTCACTCAGTTGCATCATCTTAAAACTAAGAAACGTAAAACCAGAAACAGAAATTAATTTTTATCCTCCAATCTTCTTCTCCAATGAAGTGTAAATTCAACAAAAACATATTGGTGTCAAATGTGACTATAATGGAGTATTCTCCACCTATTTAAACTGCCTACTCTAGGCTCATAAAATTTGAAAACATTTACAATCCTTGAGCTAGACAGTTCACAGCCAAATGTAAGAAAAATAGGAATATTTCCTAATTGATATAATTATACCACTAATTGATTGATACATACATATTTCAAATGAAAAATAATTTCAAAATACTGTACACAGTAGGTACAACTACTATTTGTTTGACTAAAATACAGTCAAATTTGGAATGATGGATAGAGTTTAATAGTAAGAAAAATATAACTTAGGAAATGTCATGTATTAATCAACACAAAACAGTTACTGAAACAAAATCAAGTCTTAAAAGATAGTTTACATTCTAGTAGACCACTAGAAGAAAGTAATATGACCCACCCTCATGGTGTATTTTAATTTCATTTTAAGCAATGAATAAATAACATTTGCAAATAAACCTGTGTAATTATGCTTCATGTCTTTATCACTATTTGCACAATTACCAATCAATGTACATGTGTGTTTCCACCTTGGTTACCTTGCCAAAATTCATGATTCGGTGACTTAAATGTGAGAGTTAAAATCATCTGAAATTTATGATTATTTTCCATTCTCCAAAAGTCTTTGTTTATGTGCTTAAAGGCTATGACTCATCATATTGTCATACTCAGGGATTCATACAGTATTCTCAAAAACTTTAAATAACTTTTTTTAGAAAAAGGAAACATGCAATACAAACTCTAATTTCTATTGGTGTGTCTGCAAATCTTGTTTTCAATAACTTGTTATATCCCCATTTTGTGGCCATAAATCAGCAACATGGAGTTCTGTACATACCCCTTTGAGTCTATAAACTGTGCTCCATAACTCTAGATGTTTGCAGGGGAGACACTGGGGTTTCAAATTCATAGCAGAAATTTTAAAATCAAGTACATAATATGTATAAGAAATACAAAATAGCTAGAAAACACAGTTAAATTGTAGTCTTAGTAACAAACTTATATAGTTAGAAGGCTGTACTCACCTATAACACACATTTTCAGTACAAGGATTATGCACTTTGACAATGACAAATACATGTTGAAAGTGGGAACGAATATTTTTTGGAGTAAAAGGAAGTGCTCCTGGCTCTTGGAAGACAATGGTAACTATGTCATTTCCTATATGCCTTTTCCTTAGCAGCTAGACAAAAAACATGCATTGAAAAATTAGTTATTAAAAATAAATAAATAAAATAATAAATTCATAATCTTAGGAAAAAACCAAAAAAGCCAAACCAATATAAATAAAGCATAATTTTTCAGATATAACTTTTATTGCATTATGGATAACAACATATCACAACTGCAAAAATATAGGGAAAAGAAACTAGACTAATTTCACAAAAATACTAGTGAATTTTCTCACATCTCCACACTAGCTCTCCATAGTTTCTTCTCATTTATATTTTATTCTATGAGAAAAATGTATTTCTCTCATTCTTACTAATGCATCACTTCAGTAATAAAAAAGTGTTGCATCACTTGACATTTCTCACTATCCAGAAAACTGTACATCCATTTCCTCTTTATAGTGCAATACTTGTCTCTACAATAAAAATATAATATTGCTTCTGCGTTTCAATAAAACCTCCTTTTCCATGTCACAATACTATTAAATATTGTCTTTAGTATAATGATCTTAATTTTGAAAAAAATATTATCATGAACTTCCACCACAAATGTTAATAACTGCATACTCAAGGAACAGAACCATGTCTGCCAAAGATTTTGCATTGCCAACTAATAGCATAAAGAAATTTAAAGATGTACCTTAGTTCATGTGTAAGCAAAAAATATTTAAGAATAAATTTACTTGAAAACTTTATGACAGAGCAAGTAAAAATTTCTCTATCAAGGTGATTTCATGGAAAATAATCTTTCTAATAAGAGTATTTTGTTGCATTTTTCCAGTTCCACTACAAGTTAGTATTTAAGCTACCAACAACAAAAAGCAAAGTTGCACACGCTAAAGCCTAGAATCCATGAGTATGTTTCATTACAGCCCTTAAAATAACATAAAGGATGATGTTCCAAAGGTAGTCAGAAAGGGCCAAAGTCACAATTTTAAAGCATTAAGTACATCTGTATTATTTGAAACGTAATCAAAATCCCAAATACAGATAAATAACTAAGACTTCTTATGAAACTTGAAAACAGACATAGAAATCAGTATTTGTTAAGTCATGTGGCTCAATCAAGCTCTCAGGTTTCTATGAAAATGAAAATAACTGATTATTTGAGCCATTTAAGATACACAGACTGTTGCACACAGAAGTACACTTCAAGGATCTGATCACAGAACTAAGTGTGTCAGGCATACTTTAATTTGCTTACGTAGAGAGAGCCACACAATTAGATCATAGTAGAGCAGCACAAGTTAATGTTTAGAAGTTAGGTTGGAATTTACAACTCAGTTAAATTTGTAAGCAACCTTCCAATTACAAGGTACAAGGTAATTTCTGCCCTTGCTGTACCATGAAGTACCCAATTACTTCTTCTTGATACAGTGGTTCATGCCTATATGTTTCCATAGAGTAAATTATAAAAATGAGAATGTAATCCTCTTTAAATGTATATTTATTTTTCAAGATAATTACTGCTTTCAATAATATTTTCTGCTTTTGTAGACCCCTTTAGGAGGTTCTGCTTGCCATCGTACATAGCATAAGCAAGAACAGCATTCACTTACTTGAAGGTAAGTTTTAGAAATGTTTGAAATTTTACTAGCTAAGACTTTTAAAAAGTATGGCAGTTCCCATATCCTATCCCTAGGATATTTTTTAAGAGTGGAAACCTCTACAAGGCACAAAAAAAGAAACAGAAAGACAGGTCATTGTTTTTAAGAACCTTACCAAGACTGTAGAGATCTTAGTGACTCCTTCAGTTTAAAATAAAACCAGTGTAACACTTATAAATAGTTGTCATGCATAAGTGGTCAGTCAACTTCAACACAATGCAAAAGGCAAAGCACAGTTGTGGCTGTGCACAGAGGATCATAATGCAAAGAACTTCTAAAGTGGGGAAAATTAAACTGGGGTGATCTGGAACATGGAAAGAAGTGCTCTGAATAGGATAAAGGAAGAGGAAAAGAATAAAGTATTGAATGGAGAAGAAGGAGGGAATTCATACCTCTCTGGGAAATAGGAAATAAGGATAGCATACTGAAAATGAAAAAGGAATTGAAGGAAACCGGAACTCAGCAAAATTATCTAAAAGAAACCCTTTTCTAGTTTCCATTCTATATCCTAGATTTTTCTCCCCACTTTTACCTCCTAGTTTGTTTGAGTGTTCTTTTCAGGTTCTCAGTTTCCCCTTCCTCTCCCATTTTGAGGTCTGCTCAGGTTTGGGGTTTTTGGATGCTGTAAAATTTTTTTTTTTTTAATCTGCCTTTCTAACATACTCTAAAGAATCTCATGGCAGTATTCAGCATTGATGTTGACAGGAGTTCTCAATTGGGTACAGAGATTACAGAGAATTACTTGCAGTAAGGAGACATCATTGTCACGTTAGAATTTGAAAATAAACCTAATCAAGTATGATAGGCAGCCAAAAGGAAATCAGCAAAGTGTTATGTAAGAATACAAGACACACAAAGGGGAGTCCAGTCAGGAAAATATGTTAGAAAAGCAGAATCCATTCGATTAAAATTATTTGTGCTAAATGATAGTTATTATATTTATTCTCAGATTTTAGTGTTTCAATTCTTAATTTTCAGATATGCATCTCTGAAAGAAAACACTGTCTTAAAACTTAGCATATTAACAGCTTGTTAACAGCCTTAAAAATCTACCCACTCCAGTAATTGCTTTGTCAAACTGCAAAACAACAAGGAATTCTTGTTGAAAAAGCAGTGGAATATACTCTTCATTCAATTAAATTATGAAGTGCTAAGAGTCAAATAAGAAAATCTCCAAACTTATTTTAGTACATTTCTAAAATAAGTTGCTTCAAAAGTTTTATTTTCAAATTGGTTTCTTAGCCAGTACCAAAACCAGAACTGAATGGCAAAAGCTCTTTCAACAGCTCTGATCAACTGAGTTTGATATAACCACAGGTTTTGTTACCCAACTATTCTAACAGTAGTTAAATGCAACAAGCTTATTTCATTACTGCATATCTGTTTCATTTTTAAGTTTTCATAAAACCAGGTGAAAACTGATTATTTGAGCAGATTTGGATTAATCAGGTCTGACCATGTGAACACAAGCAGACTGCAAATGTGTGAGTGGGAAACTTGCAAGGGAATGATTTGGAAAGGGACATTGCAAAGGTAAAGTTTAAAGGGGAAAGCCTTGAACTGCTTTGAAGAAAAGGCCAGTAAAGGAAAAGGAACTGGCCATACCAGGGCTGGTTTTCTTCTCCATCCTAGGGAAGGAGCAGCTGATTTGAAGGTTCCCAGCCTATGTTGCAGCCAAAATAAAAATTACCTTGCTCTTTGGATCTCCTGCTGGTTCTAAAACTAGAGGGATGTCCTGATCAGGGACCAAGCAGGGCGTAGTTAAATCCTGGAAGAAGCAACAAACAGTTCTGGTGCGGCCTATTTTTGGCTCACAGGTATTTGGAACACAAGCAATGCTCAGTGCTTGCTCACTGAAGGTCACTGCCGTGGATTAGGAGGAGTGACTGAATACTTTGCCCAGTCTGAACAAGGGACATGGGGAAAGGATGCAACAACCTCAGCCGGTACATACATAATAGGCTAGTAGAAAATAACTATTGAATGGGGGGCTTTGTTCCTAACATAACCTAACAGGAAATTTACCATGGTCTCTAACTTCCCCTTACTTGGGTATGCAGTGAGCCAAACCCTGAAGAGACTTCATTAGGTATTTTGGAACTAAAGAGTAAGAGAAAAAAACAAAACAAAACAAAACCAAAAACAGTAAACAGTTATTATAAATCTGTTTTGCACATTAAGGTTGGCTAAATTCTAGTAATTTGGGTGCACTTGTCACATTTCATTAAGACAGTGTACATGCTGTGCAAACACTGATAGATCTCATCACCTGAAAAATAATGTGGTGGGTCTTCAGATAGGCATACTGCTTGAACTTGGAAAACTGCCACATTATTTTGATACCAAGAAAGCCATGAATAACAACATAGTGCTTCTTCTAAATATTGAACCTTTTAAAGGGACAATGATGAGAGCTTACTAAAACACTGTGGAAAGGAGAACTTGTTGCTAGGGAAAACCATGGAGTTAAAATTGAAAGATTTTGCTGTACACAAGAATCAGCACCTGACTATAAAGAAAGACACATAGGGAAACTATAAGAATGAAAGGAAGGCACAGGAAGAAGTGAAAGGACAGTAACGGGGTGGCTGAGCAACACAGCAGTGAAGCTGACAGACAAACAGCAAAAAAATATTAAAATAAGTGGTTCATGGCAAGAGGATATCCTATTCTCACAAACGGAAAATTCACAAAAGACAACAAAAGTAATAAACTCCAAGTAAGGCCAAATTTACTGTCAGTGCCTGTGATTTACTATGAAAATATTAATTTTTGCTTTTAAGGCAAGCTCATTCAGTGTACTATATCGTCTTAATAGGGTACAGTTTTCCCTATTTACATGTATTTCCTGTCAAAGACTGTTAGACTGATTACAAACAGAACAATTCTTAGTGCATTTACCAAATTAATCCTGTTTTGTAATAAGATGCAACTGAAAGTTCAGAGAAGTAGAACAATGTGAAATCAGTGATGAAGATCCAATCCCTTGATTACTAGCTATGTCACAGTTGAGGGTCTGATGAACATTCTGTCTCCTGAAAGCCACACATTTCAGGAAGTGAGTAATCTAAATTTTGTGTTATTCTTATGGTGAAAAGTTTGTCTTTTGATTCCTAATTTAGTTTATTTAAACCACATCTAAATACTAATATCTTACCCATTTGCTTGAAACAGCTTTTCAAACTGTTCAGAGCTCTATGCACTGATTATTTAAAACACATAACATGATATACTTTCTTCCATTGTTATTTTTATTTATCCCTTCTGAAGAATTTCAGTACTTTTATTTTAGCTTTCTCTTGCTGCCTTGACACATCTCTTTCTGCTCACACAAGACCTAATGATGGCATAGACATGAAAGATACAACTCCCATATGGTTCAACAATCAATCAGTAAGCATCTTTTGTGTGCTGTTCAAAAGCAAAGCGAGATAGCATCCTTATTTCATGACAGCCTTCCACAATGGCTGAGATGATTGTAACTTGCATGGCAAGGAAAGACTATTCCAAAACTAACTACAGAAATCAACACTTACTTCTGCACACCTGTAAGAACACAGAGTAGTAGCACAGAAAGTTACAAACTACCATCAGTTTGATCTACAAGCAATTCTTTTAAGCATTAAAACTGATATATTATACCAAATGTGCTTGTACATTTCAATTAAGTCACAAGAAATATCTTAGACAGGCAAGACAGAGTAACCTTACTGGTGCACTGCACACTTTGGATGCTGTGCTGGTTTTTAGCCATCCTTAATGCTTTGAAGACATTCTGAATTATTATATAAGCAAAGGGAATTCTCTAGAAACAAGAAAAATACACTACAATTTTCTGTTTCTACAGACACCTTGAAGGATACAGTTTAGCTGTATCTATTACTATGCTCACACATTAATAAACATTTCAAGATCTGTAAAACAAGGATTAAGTGGACTAGTTTTAAAAAACTCATTCCATGCATATTTTAATCATAAGACTATTTCCAAGATTCATTCCATTCAATGTTTAAAACATACATAAGATGTGAATTCAGTCAAAACTGAAAACAACATATTCGCCAGAGGCAATATTGCCTTTTAATAATATAATAAAATAGGGTACATGAGATAAGTTCCTGAATTATATAGAATACAAATCTTACAAAATTTCTAATGTCTTACAATATTTCAAGAAAATAAATATAATTGAGTCATATTTCTTTTTAAAAAATTCCATTTTCAACCAATACTATTAAAAAATCCCAACACTCAATGTCAAACATTTATCATGTAAAATTATAATGAAAAGCTAAAAAGACATACCTGTTGCCTGTTACTGGGCATGTATGGAAGCATTGTTGATACATGAAACATTAATTCATAATCTTTATAGGTAGTATAGAGGGAATGAGTTCCTGTTGAATCAGCTGAAAATTAATTTAATTGCAAGAAATTAATTCAGTAAATCACAACATTCATACTACCTTTTAGGACACCGCTCTGCATGCTCTGATTTAAATCTATTTAAACAACTTATATGTTTTTTACAATTGAACAAAACCAGTTTCCATCAACTAAAAATCTAGTCTTTATTTTTGTATTATGAAATAGAGGGAGTCCTACAGAAAAAAAACCAAAGAGTTTGCAGTCTCTGAGACCTAAATAAACTAATTTTAAATATATTGGCATATCACAATAAAAACAAAACACTTCGCTACTTGAGTGCAGTTTTATATAATGCGTATTTTTGTTATTTAAACATTAATAAGGACAATTGACTAAACCCATACTTTTCCAAAAGTGAATTGGCTATTTCAAACCTAACATTAAAACACATGTTGCAGAACAGACATTTTTAAAACATAAAACATATGTATAGTATATATATTTGAAAATAATTTATATAAATTTGATATATTATATTAATTAACATTTTCTTTTATTTAGAAAGTTTATTAATAGTTAATATTATTAACAAAGTGTTTTTGATGTTTACAGTAAATGAGTTTTACACTGTAATCATAAGTTAATACTTTTTATTACTATTCTTCAATTTGTACAGACTATTTAAGTAAATACAATGAACTTTTAAAAAGTTAAAGATTTAACTCTATTGAACACCCTATTGAGTCAAGACAACTGCCAGTTTTTCTTCTCTTTTTCCATGTTCACTTATTTTTAACATAATTTTATGTTATCTACAGCAATAAATATTCTCCAGTACACTTTTAACACACTGTCTAAGGTTTTGGAATTTTGATCTGTTTTGAAGAGTAACTATATTCCAAAAAAGAAATCAATTAGCCATGTTAGCTCTCCAGTTAAAAGTATATAAAAGTATATAAATATGCACCTCTTTATTTGCAGCCCTAAATATATTTGTATGTATACAATTAGGAGCACATTTATATGTGAGTGTGTTGGGTGTATCAATTCATTTATTAAACACAGATTACAGTTGCATAAGAAATAAAAAGCATAATTTCAAGTGAAGTTTGTTACTTAAATGTTGCTAAAAGAAGGAAACCTTATTGCGCTCTTCTATTTCAAAATCTTAGCTGAAAATCTAATTCCATTATAACCTTTCAGTGGTATTTTAGAAAGACAATTTTGAAGAGATAGAAAGAGAAAAAATGTTCCAATAATAAAACATTTTATCTCATTTCCAATAGACTGTTATGTTTTAAAACATATACTAAACAAACTATAAAGTATTGAATTGATAAAGTTTCATTTAATTCCCCTATTTCTTTATCTCGGGCTTTGGAACTGCATGCCACTAAAACTGCACTAAAGAAGGGCAGAAGAGAATTTATAGTTAATATATTCCATATGTTCTGAACATTTGCACTGGGTCTGGCTTGGAAGCAGCTATAATTCTTCCTAGCAGCCCACATGGTGCTGTGTGCTGTCTGTGTGATCAAAGCAGCGCTGGTAACACACCAATAATTCAGCTGGTGCTCAACAGTGCCCGCACAGCATCAGTGCCAATCTGCCCCCACACTGTCCCCTAGCCCAGGAAGTGTCCTGGGCTGGCCAAGGGCTTGGGAGGAGACAGCCAGTCAAATGGACCAAAAACATACCCCATGCCCTATAAAGTTATTTTCTGCAGGAAAACTGGAGCAGGGAGAGCTTTTTCATGATAGCTGTTGCTCGGCATCAGTCAGCTAATGGCAGGTGGCGAGTGGTTGCATTTGAATCAGTTGTATTGTTGTCTGATTGATGTGGTGGGGGCTTTCATTGTTGATTGAGGTTTTTTGGGGTTTTTTTTGGGTTTTTTTGTTGTTTTTTGTTTGTTTGTTTGTTTTTGTTTTGTTTTATTGTTGTTGTTGTTTGTTTTGGAGGGGGTTTTTTGGGAGGCTTTTTGGGGGTGTTTTTTTTCCCCTTTCTTCCCTTCACTCATTGAACTCTTTTAATCTCGACTCACAAACTGGAGGGGGTGCGAGCACACAAGACGGGGGAGCTTATTTGTCAGACAGGGTAACATCACAACATTCTACTTTCTCTGTTATATAAGAAATGGATCAACCAATTATCCAAATATTAAATAAAAAAATTTTAAAAACAAACAAATCCTAAAATGAGAACTTTTTATAGAAAAACTTCATAGCTAGTCAAGCATTTTAGAATATAAAAATTTAATAAACTTTACTCCTACAAGAACTAAGCAAGATTTATTACTAAAACACTGTGTCTACCAAAAATATGTCTCCCAGAGACAACATTATTACAGTCGTCTGAACCTGTAGGCAGTCAGAACAATGTATAGTCTAACTCAAAATATGACACACAGTTATACTTCTTGCCTGTTAAATATAACAAAAATGTGATACTTAAGCCCATACTTTACATTTAATATAATACTGTATCTTTTTGGATTCTTAATTCCATTTTGCCAGTTGCAAACTATGAGGACACTCTATGACAGGACAATATAGTAAATGGCACACAGACTTTTACATCAGATTAAAATCACGTTACTGACTGATACATACACAATGCTGATCAGTAATGTAAGTTCATACTGAAGCACAGCAAATACAGAAACTGAATTTGCTGACAGACTAGCATTTATTTTCATATGTACAGCTTACTAGGTGACATTCAGTCATGCTCTGACTGGGGAAAATAAGAAAACCCAAACATTTTCTTTCGATTTTTCATCCCTATTTATCAATTCAATCCAGAAGTCTGATATCCATAGTATGTTAAAACGTATTTCTACAAATTAATTTGAAAAATGATGTTATTATTCTGTACTGAAACAGGATGTAATAATCTCTAAAAAGCTCAAATTATTAAAGGGAAACAAGCATGGATTTAAGCAAAAAGGCAATAATGTTATTGGAAATAAATGTGGTGCTTACAATAGGTTGACACTATGTTAAAATGAAGTAGATGAATAAGTAGATATCCTTAGATCACAGCTGATATGATCAGCTGTCAAAATCCTGCTAAAACATCATTAAACTAAGAATTAATTTAAGTTAAATTTAAGGGCAGTAAAAACAGTACTAATAAAGAAGTGTCTTAACATACTGACTTTTTTTAACAGCAATACTTCAGTTCCTATTTTGCTACAAAATCCAACCGATTTGTACAATTAAATTTTTATCCTAATGCACTTAGGGAACTGGAAAGACCTGGGGAAATGGCAGTACTAACACAGCACTGAGGTAGATTAAAAATTATCAGCTGAGAAATGATGACATGCTTACTGTGCATGTGTGAGAAACCAAGAAATCTGACTGCTTGTGTGTGTTAGGTAAAAGTAAGCATGTATGTTTAGCTGAAATAAGGGAAACTGCTCCATATTTTGAAATACATATATTTTTATTGCCTTTGAAAGAATAAGATGTTAAAGTGTACCTGACTGGGGAAATATTACTCATGTAGTATGATTTTAACTAAATGAAAACAAATGAAATAAATTGCTTTGTTTTTCAGTTCGACTAATGCAACAGAAAAAGTAAATGATCTTTCAGAAAATCTTTGATGCATGCTCTTACCATATGCTTCATCTTCCTCATTTACCATATAATCTTACTATTGAAAAACCAAAGTCAAGAGCATGAAAAGACAACACAATTTTCAGATGATCAGCTGGATAATTACCCTTTCTCCCACAGCTTGAAACATAACTTACTTTTATTATCTAACTGTGCCCTGTATTTACTGAATCCTTTTAGCCGTACTCTCTGGCCCAGGAGATCAAGGAACTCTTCAAAAGCTGGTCCTGCCATCTCATTGTTGTACATTTCTTCTTCTGTGCTTTGGCCTGCTTTGCAGTAAAGGATACCAATCTTATGTTGAAAACTCAGCTGAAATTAAAAATTAAATTAAAAAAGGAAAATTTACAGAATCAAAGTCAATACTAGAATAAATATTAAATAATTAAATAATTAAATATTATTAAATAATTAAAATATAACACTGTTATAACCCCTGACAGAAGGCATCTGAAAATGAAAAAAATAAGTGTTCTAATTTTGGAAATTAAGTCACCACAGGATGAAAACAAAAAAGAAAAATTCCACAAAAGACACCCTCCAATTCTTGAAAAAAAACTGGATTGGCACTATTCAAACACAGATAAAAGCAGTACAAAGACTTTTCACTTTGTTATCTATAAAAGCACACTCTACTTCATGCTACAGTATGAAAAATTTAATTGGCAATATTTATATATTGGTCATTTTTTCTCAGCTTTCAAAGAAGGTGAGTTTATCATTCCTCATTTTTACCCTTTAAAGTTCACTGTAGTTCAGTTAGAACAGGCCCTCAGTCATTTCGATTATATGTAATCTTTTGCCTTCCCCATAAAATCTCACACTATAAAAACTATTTGCCATTTTTAAAAGTTTACTTGAAACAAGAAATTAGATTGCAGTCAAATAGTTTTGCTAAACTGATTCTCAGTTATGGAACATTACACAAATAAATCACATCTATTCAAAAATAAAGTACAAAAACTATAAAACCTTAAGTATAGAGATCATTACTTCTCGAGCAGACCATTTTCCTCTTAGCTTTTATCCAGACTTAAGCTGACAAAGAGGAAACCTCCACATGGATGGATTACTCCTATTATTCTTAACCATCACCTTCCAGAGCTTCACGAACTGACAGAGACCATCAGTCACACCTGATTCCCTTCAGACACTTTTCTACATTCATGACTCAAATCAGCTCTCCAGCGGTAGACATCTCTTAATCAAACTTCAGGATTAATATCCAAAATGCACATTATGGAAAGGCTGGATGTGTTTCTGTTAGAGCAAAGGTGACAACAACAGCCTGTTTCCCCTTAGTCGTAAGGAGAAAAAGGCTTTGTGTAGGAGTGAGCCCTTGTGGAACCTGCTCTGGCAGAATGCCCTTGACCAGAGAACAGTTAGGAGTGAAGGACAGGCTTAGTAAGGACAGGCATAAGGAATAAGGTTTCACCTGGCCAGCCTAGAACACAGAAGAGCCAGAAGCTGTAAGTTTGATGTGGAATGGGATGGATGACCATCTGAGATAAAAGGGGATTATGGATGCACTGAAGGAGCTGCCCAAGTCAGACCCATGAAACCTGGAGCTTCTGGTTTGCTCCTGTCATTTCCTTTTGACTGGCATTAGGTGCTACCCCCATCCAGAGTGTTTCCTTCATCCCCATTTTAAAGAGAGTTAGGTATTTAACAAAATGTTCCAGATTGCACACTGGTGACTATTTTATTCAGCAGAAAGCTAGCATGAACAATTAATGAAGGAAACTGCAAAATAACTGGTCATGCAAACATTAGATACCAGGAAGTAGTGCTGTTACTTGACACATCCCAGTAGAGACTTTAAATGATGGTGACCACACTGTCACCTCTATACCAGCCCTGTGTCCAATAGTTTAACTTAAACCACAGGGGATTTAAGTTGATTTCCTTGACTTCACACTAGAATTGACAAGTAGAGACGTTAGATGCAAAATAAAGTCACCAAAAATAGGGAAAAGGACTAAGAGCAAAGAGGCATCTGGGCAAAATATTTGGTCTAGTCACACTTTTTCATTCTGCAGATGCCAGTCATTCCTGCATTTGTTCATGAATATCAATAATCCAAATAGGAGTGAAGTATACACCTATCTTAAAGAATAATCCAACATCTCACAGTTTGAACACTGAGCTAACAGACACTGAAAATGAGGATCTGAGACTCACCAGCCCAAGATATGAACTAATCCTGGGATTTGACTCTGTGGACTATCAAGCACTATACAATTCTGAACAAAGTCAATACTATAAAAAACCACTATTGCTAAACAAACTGCAAGCTCATTTGCAGTAATTTGAACCTCCTGCCCCTGTGCTAGAACCCTTCACAACTATGAAATTAGAAGATCTGAGTAAAAGAACTCTCAGCCAAGATCATGGTGCCTGTGCAGAAGCAGAGCTCAAGGTACATTTAGAATGTCAGTGCCTAAAAGAGAAATAACTCAACAAGCTTCGGCAGGATCTTCTTATGTCATGCATTTAACTGGCATGAAGAACTATCAGAATATTTAAAACTGATAAAATTTGCCAGTTTTGAAATGGTACCACATGCTTATTCAAATTTTTAAAGTAAATAATTGTAGACATGGTTCTGATTTAATTATTTCCAATTCAGAAATTTTATATTTACTTATATTTTACACTGAGAACAATTTAATAACATGGCACCACAAAAAACCTGCTAAACCCATTTAGCTACTTGGGTATCTGATATGTATTGAAGGTGCATAGCAGTCCTTCCCGACTCAAAATGATTCTGTTCTTGTCTGAATCACTCACTACTGAATCTTGGCATCCTGTCAATTTTTTGCACAGATTATTTATCATGTAACAGCAACTTGTTGACTTTCATCATGTGAAGATTTTAGATTCTTTACTATCAAGGAGCATCAAGAGATTAGACACACAATAGCCACTAAATGTCACTGCAGCCAATCTGAATTTCTTTGGTCTTTTTTAAACTTTATCCTATAGCTCAGAGAGAAGTGAGCATTCTTAGAGCAATGTGAGGGGAACCAAAAAGTATATACAATAAACAATGATTAGCAGAAATTTGACAGGGAAACTAGGGGGAAGATGGGGAAAGTTTGAAAAAACAACAGTAGCAGATAAAATATTGACTTTTCTTGTAAATATACAGCTGAATTTAATGATGACCATCATATGGCAGAATAACTGGGAAATGGCAATTTCTTAACACATTCAAATTAGATCAACCATTCAATTTACATCTAGTTTCTACTGTCATTTTTAGAGACAAAATTTAGCTACATGTTTGCTTCATAATCCATATTAGATTTCACAGAAAAGTTATCAAATAGGTAGAGAATAAAATCAAAACATCAAATTCTTCAGTTGGCTATGGAAATATGCAAACATTTAATACTCCATTAGACAAAATTTATATCACTCTGGTGACAGTACTAATCTTCCAGTTCATAATTCATCTTTTTAAATTCATGATATTTCCAAGTCATCATCTTCACTTGCCAAGCATAACTCTTTTTGTCTTTACTTAATGAACTGAATGCATGAAGTACCTAAGAGGATTAAAACCAAAAATGGATCTCATGCCAGTTCTTTGCACAGTGTTCTATGTTCAAGTAATCACCTTGTAGTAAGTGGTACATAAGATATACTAATAATACATTTTGTCAGGTGACAGCCCATTTAATAATAGGACTGAATTTCAGAACTGGTTGTACAAAATAAAAGGAAGTGCTATATACTGCTGTTTCTCAAAATGAGGGGATGATGATTAAAGAATCACTCTGTTCATTTCAGTAGACAATCTCAATTCCCAGTTTTTGGGAAATACTGTTAGTGAGTTTGAGGAATATTCAGATAAGATCAAACACAGTCATACTCAATACTGCCCCTCTGAGAGTGAATGTTATTTACTAGATTAACCCAAACTCTCTGAAGTTAAAACAACAGAGAGCAAGAGCACATCACGAGCTCTTGGGTCCAAAATTCAGTGCCTCTGATTTTCCTGCATTGTTTTTACCAGAAAAACTGACAAACACAGAAGAAAACAACATTCAGCAAAATTAACACCATCCTCAAACACTAATGGGAGCAAAAGTACTAAAATGAACATATAAAAGATAGCTTAATAATCCATCCAAAAAAAGCCAATTCTGTTCCTCTGACTACGTGCGCTTTGTTTCAAGCAATTGTTACAGGCACAAGGAATTCTCATAGATACCACCAACATTAGATGCAATTACTGCATTCAAAACTGAATCAGCAATAAATAATTAACTATAGCACCATCACATTCAACTGGTTCAAGTCATAGGATTGGACTTCAACAGATAGATACTGACTTTCACCTAGAAAGTAAAATCTTCAATTTAAATGAACATTTTTTTAAAAAAACATAATTTAAAAACCATCATAAGTGTGTCCTTCACAAAACATTAAAAAACCATAAATTTAACTACTAGCTTTGAATGAAGCAGATTCACTTTTACTGAACTTAATAGACCTCACCATTTTCTCTCAAAATTTAAGCCATTCGAATATTTTATTGCCATGCAGTTAATTCAGTAGTGTCAATCACAATTTCAGTTCTATGAATACAGAAGTATTCTATTCTAGTAAGACTACAGCAAATTCATAAAATACAAATACATATCATAAAATGGTATTGTAAAAAATAACTATAAATTTTAGCTGCAGAGACTTAAGACACAACGTGCTTTGCTCCTTACCCACACATAATACTAATAGTGTTAGATGTATTTTCATTTCCATTCGACTTTTGTACATATTTAAGTGCAAATACAGATTGTGAAAATCCCTTCTTACTGATGTTAAAACTTCATAATCTTTCACTCAGACATTGAAAGACAATCTCCATAGACCAATATTTACTTTCTTCAGCTGAAATGTATTTTAAGAACTATTTGCTTAGAAAAGCAAACCTCATTTTGTCAGTGAAAAATAGGCAGGTTTCTCTAAAACCAAGAAACTGAATGGTTTGCATTGCAGATCCATGTAAATTAGCCCAGTCTGCAAAATATTTAGTATTTTTTTTTTTTTGTTCTATTTATCTAAAGAATAGTATTTAAAAAGAAGGCCATGTGCCTTCTTGCAACATACCCCTTGTTCATCCAGTTTAAGCAGCTGCTCGGGAACTTTGGGTGAGCTGGAAGCCTGTCTCAGGCACTGGATGCTCAGCTCTGGTATTACATACTCCAGCACCTCTTTGAGAGGCAGACCTCTTGCTGTGCCATGACGAGCAGTGGATGGTATAGCATCTTCTAAAATTGCTCCTCTAAGTGTGGTAAGCTGTATTAAAGGTAAACACACACAAAACATTTTTAGCTTTAATACTCTAAACCCTAGAGATAAAAACTTCAGGTTTTAGCAAAAGCATGGAAAAAAGAAATGGAAAGAAAAACACCCTAATTTTAATTAATTTTTTTATCCAGTAAAAAAAAAAATTAGTAAATAACTTTTAAAGAGCAGACAAGCTTTCAATGTGTAAGAGACAAATATATTTTTTGCCTAAAGAATTTCATGAAGCATGTTAACAATTTATTACAATTACTAACAATATTCCTTTTTTGGGGGAGGAGAAAGTATTAAAGACACCAGTAAACTAAAAACAGTTAATTTTGCCATTCTACCCTGGCAAACATTAGTCAAATGTGAGGCTGGACACGTGAGATAAGCTATAGTGAATCGCAAGTTTACTTAACCCATTCTCCTATTATTTAATCAATGCTGCTTTATCTTCATTGGATTTGACAAAAAGAGATTAATTTCATAGAACTGCGTCACCTGGATCACCTTTCCACACATGTATACATGGACACCACATTTTTGGCTATGAAGAAATCTAAACTGAAAACAAAAATTACATCTATATCTGTTTTTACATCTGTTTGCAAAAGCACAAGAGTCCAGTGATATCAGGAGGTCTAGCTAACACTTCTCTGTATCCTAGTCAAAATAAAAATCAATAGTCCTAAGGATTTCAAAAATTTACAGTTGTCCACTGCAATAATAACATTGTGTGTTTTCATAAAAATCTAAGGTAGTTGAAGTGATAAAGAAATTGTTTAGCAAGAGATGTAAAATTGCTTGAAATAGAAATTATGAGGCTTCACACACAACATCCACAAGCAAATTCTTCTTTCAAATAAGACCATTATTTTATAGATATATTAATACTCCTGCAAATCATCCATATAGAAGTACATAGAAACATGTCACAAAAAAGCTTCTAAGAAAGTATTTTGAAACAAAATGAAATAATACAAATAAGTCATTATACCGGTTTTCCTATTTTATAGCTCCCTTTATCCCTACATTTCTTAATCTTTTATTTCTATAATTAGAAATATAACACTAAGCAGCCTGATCCACACTTTTCTTTAGCTGTGTTAACATCTGTTCCCTTGCTTGCACCTTGCAGTTCTCTTCAGCCAACTTACCTTCTTTTAGGTGCTCACTCAAAAACACAAAAATTTGATGTGGTACAGAAAAGGAAAACTTTGTTCAGGAGTAACTACATTTACTAATGGTACAGGAAACATCCTTTCCCATTAAGAGATTTACTTTCAAAGTTAGCAATGTAACCCCAGACAAACAACTAGTATCCTAAGCTCTAAGTGACCTTTTCCATTGCTTTGCAGAATTATGGCATGAACATTACCTCACTTGTCCTGAAAACTATACGATAGTTGAACTGAGATCCTTCTTTCTCCTTAGCATCTTCAACCTTTTCCCGCCGGATGCTGACTGCTACAGGTCCAAGATTTTCATCTATTCCAAAGTAGTTCTGATGTTCTTTTGAATAGGAATGAATTAAGAGATAAGAGTAAAGGATGAATCTCCTAGAAAATTTTCATCAAATCTCAAAAAAATATTTCTGCAGCAAAAAAAAGAGATTATTTTTAATTGAACTATGAGGTCTGTGAATACACCAGCTGGTGATCTTCTGAACTGTACAATAAGTACATAAATCACAAATGCTAATTTTGATGAGCAAAATGGTCACTCATATAACATAAATTACTGCAATTGCTACTACTATTAAATTATTTTTTTTTCCTTTTTTACTACAAAATTAATCTTTTTGCTTCATGCCATAGGAAACCAGTTTGGAGAAACAGTATCTACAGAGAATCTTGAATAAAAGCTAAGAGTCTTCAACAAATAAAATTTATTCTTATTTATAACTTTACATTCCAAGCAGCAACTCAACAAGGGAAAACTGAGTCTAGTAACTCTTCAGTGTTTGATGAATAGTTAAATTCATCCTTGAGGCAACTGGTCCAGCTGGGGAGAGTAAAGCACTAGGAGCTGAAGTGAAAGATCACATTAGAGACTATTTAATGAGAGCAGACACACTCAAATCCATGTGACCAATCAGGACGTGTATTGAGGCTCCACCTCACCACCTTGGAAAGGTCATAGTGAGTAGTTACAGACGCCTCTAAAAAAGGGCAAGAGGGTCTGGGAAGCCATAGAACAGCCACTATAAATTTTAGTTCCCAGGAAGATTAAGGAACAAATTCTCATGGAAGACATTTCCAGGCACATGAAGGACAAAAAGATACTTGGAAACAGCCTGCATAGATTTTAAAAATGCAAATCATGCATGACCAATCCAGTTGTTTTCTGCAGTGATGTGACTGGCTTTATGGATGAGGAAGGAGCAATGAATGTCACCCACTTGTGCTTTAGCAATGCTTTTCACCAAGTCTCCCATAGTATATCTGTGTAGCTAAACTGAAAAGACATAGTTTGGACATGCAAATTGCAAGGTGGATGGAAACCAGCTGGACAATTGACCTTAAAGGACTGTGATCAGTAATACAAATTGCAATTAGTGACCAGTTACTAAAATGTTTATCAGAATTTGATGCTGGAGGTGTTATTGTTTAATAAATATTGTTTAATAAATTATCTAAATGATGGAATGGAGTTCATCCTCAATAAGTTGCTGCCCCTGATTAAGCTCTAAAAGGATAGTTCATGTATTGGTGGTTAGGACTGCAGAGGAGTGCAACAGATTAAAACCAGCAAGCTTTTAACAAATCAGGAATATGTGCACACGGCAGACATGGAAATGCATAATCTTTGCAATTTTAACAAAAGCAGGCAAGGGCAAAGCTACACAAGTGGAGTCCCACAGCTGGTGTCTGTGCTTCACTTCCCACTCTCCTCTTCCCCTGGAGGCAGCTATTGCTGAGCTGTGACAGCTGAGCTGCATGTGAAGCAACTCTTAAACCACGTAAAGTTTTCAACCTGACAGTTTAAAACAAACTCTCATTTTCATAATCTGAGAAAATGGACTGCAAAAGCTTTATGAAGACCAACACAGAAATGCACATAGAGCAGAACAAGCTCATGCAACAGACTGGGAACCCACTGCCTCAGGAGCCTCTCTGTGGAAGAGGACTGGGGACCCTGTCAGCACAGGTTGCCCAGCAGCCAGCAGGATGTCCCAGCAGAGATGGAGGGCAACCACACTCTGGGCAAGAGCCTTGCAGCAGCTCAGGAGGACATTATGCCTTTCTCTTTGGCACTTCAGGGACATATGAGAAGCAGTGTCCAATCTTGGACAGAGTGGGATAAGGCCAACAGACAACTATGAAGACAATTAGAGGGCTGGAGAATATAACAGGTGAGAAAAGGCTAAAAGAAATGGGCTTGTGCAGCTGAAGGAGAGCAGGTTAACAGGGTAAACAACTGCTGGATCCCATGAGCTGCTGGGAGGTTGTAGAGAAAGGAGAAACAGACTCATCTCAAAGGCACAAAGTTAAAGAACAAGATGCAACCGTCACAACATGCAGCCTCTGAGTAGGGGGAATCTAACACAAACAGGTTTCCAAGAGAAATTGTCAAATCTCCATCCTTAGATACTGTAAAAAACCTAAAGCCACAGCTAAAGGGAAACAGGTTTTTAGCAACCTATTCAGAACCTACATTTAAAGGGAAATTTAAAAGAGGGAGTTAGACTGGATGGCCTGCAGAAATGTCTTCCAATCCAATTTATGCTATATTTATCCAATTTATCTCATATTTTAAATAAAAAATAATTTATTAATGTCTCCTTAAAGATTGTCTAGATTTAAAAAAAAAACATTTTGCTAGCATTTATGAGCTAGTTTGATACTTTAAGTAATGCATTTATAGAAATGTATAAAGAATTCTTTTCCAAAATTTCTTTCACTAAGAAGTCATCTATACTCTCAGAATTAATGCAAAAGAATTAAATCATCTCTACATAAAAGACAGTCTTATTTCTCAAATCATTTAAACTAAGTTTCCAGTAGTCTTTCAAAAATCTATCTATGAAGTATGTAGGTGGTTCCAATCCATCTCCTAGTGGAAGGAAAATGAGCATCAACACATTGCAACTTTTTTGGAAGGAACACCTGCAATAAAAGAGGCACAAGCATTAAATTATCTGCTCATGCTCTCCAACTACATTCCTTTCCCAGTCCGAGAATTCTACCTGAATGGATCAATAATGTACCTTATGGACTTTCTGGTGTTAAAGTAGAACTTTGAGTTTAAATGGGAAATTTTATCAAAGGGAACAGGACTTCGCAGAGAAGACAGAGAGAGGGAGAGAGAAAGAGAGAAGTTCAGAGGTCAAACACTTCCAATAACAGAAAAGCCTCCCACAGCTGCATAATGCAGGCTTTGACATAAGGTAAACTTCTCAGAAGTCTAGAGCTTTCCATTCTGATGTAAATCTAGAAAAGAAAACTAGAAAAGTATTACACAGTTATTAGATTTCTATTAGATGGCTGCAGTATTCTGAGCAGAAAAATATAAGTGTGTGAAAATACCTACTAATTTCTTGTACAACATGAAAAACAAACCCAAACACACTATTTATATGCATTAAAAAATAGATAAACTAGAAAAGAAAAGTAAGGAAGCTGAAGTAAATTGAATAGCACAGCTACTGATATTCTGGGATTTGGGGAAAACATTTTTAATTCAAGGCATCTTTTTTTTAATTTCAAAAAGTACAAACTCATTAAGCTAATTTAAATGTATTTATGTTGGCTTAAAAGAACTAGCTGGGGAGAAAAGAAGAAAATAAGTGCTATTTTCTAACTGAGATCTAGAGAGATGCTAAAATACTTGTCATTGTTTACTTTTTCACTTTGAGGAATAGTTGTCAATTTTTCTCCTAATATAAAAGTCTTAATTGTACAAAACTGAGTTAATACCAATGCCTTGATAATCCTGAACATTTCTTTTAGGACATTTTTTCAATCCCATATCAGCAGATAGTGTCAGTAACATTAAATAGTTGCAAGTATCCCTCAGATAAAAAGCATGGTAATAATAAACAAGTCTTGAGGAATTAGGAGGATAATTGCACAAGGGGAAATGGACAAATCACTGACCACCATAACAATGAGATAAAATAATATATTCTAGCTTTTACAGTTCTCAACTGAAAACTGAGAAGATATATTCAACAAATATAACATATTTTATATCACTTGCAATGGATTTGATTTTAACAATAGTTACAAAGCTTATAAATATGCAGTATAAAACTACAACTCATTTCAGAAAACACTGAATCCCAAATCTCACATTTCTTGAAAGGGAATTGAATAATTAGTGCTACACATGCCAGGGTGTTTCTTCCATGCATCTTAAAACAGAAATAAAACTGGTATGCTGACAAGTGCCAATTATAAAACTGTGAACAAAATGAAATGTTCAGAAAGCTATTTCTTTTTCATATATATTTTCCTAAAGGCAACAGAGATCAGCAATAGTATGTAAAAGTAACTATTGTTTGCTCAATTTTTGTTTCATCCTACCACAATGGTTTTGAAAAAATTAAATTGCACAACTAAATCTAAAAATTAGATAGGAGAGCTCACTGTCATGGAAGAGCATCACGTAGACCCAGTATGAACATAAATGTCAATTCTTTTCAACATGGAAGTTCAGGCCAGCAGCAAGACATCTTGGTGCCCAAGGCAAAATGCCTGGATTATTTCCTCTATCCACAGTAAATTTTGCTTAGGTGAGAACTGTATTGAATTAGAAATAATGTGGCAATTCCTTATGTGCTTCATCCCTTAATATAGTATATATTAAAAATTAAGATTTTAGTTTCATGAGCTTGTTTGCCCTGATGTGTTTCATCGTAAAAGCCATTCAATACAGATTTCTCTCATTTAGCCTCTGTTACAGCTCTATAAAAAGATAATGTACAACAGGCCATGGCTTTCATATCATTGTAAAGGTGAGAAGGTAAGAATTCATTACTGGATATTAAATGAATCATACCATATTTACTTTTGAAGAACTCTACCTAGAGAACAATTAGTAGCAATTCAAGTTTCCAAGTGTTACACTATGTGGGACAAAACTCTGATACTGCTTCAGAACAGAAGTTAATAAAAACTAATGACATTGACATCAATTTTCCAGAAAGGTCATTACGTTTGTTCATAATGTAGTATTTAAAGTGGATTTGAGTATGCATCTGCATTTTCTTTTTATAATTTCTCTGACAAGATTCAGCACTTGTAACTCATCCAAGATAAAAGCACTTCCCAAACAAGTCTTCTTTCATCTGGCTTAATTCTTGTCGCCGCCTTCCCCCTGCCAATCCTGCCACCACCTTTGTCTACTGACAGTCTTCCTTTCATTTTTGTGAATGCCAATCTTTCCTTCTCTCTGCCTCTCAAAAAATGTGCCACCCTCTTGTCAAAAGTTTCACTTAATTGTCTTGCACTCTGACTCCCTCAACATTTTTATATAATTTACAACCTGTCCAGCTTGGAATCCATTTTGAACCTGTGAATTTACTGCCCATTCCTTGCTTAGCTGTGGGTCTTTTTCTTCCTCTTCCATCACAGATTCAGATTCTTCTCTTCCTTGCCTTTTAAGTACTTTTTTTTACAGCTAATGTGCTCTCAGTTTCTATTGTATTGTGACCAGCACTCTACTGGATCCTCTTTTGAGTCCCAGGAGGAAGGAGTAACAGTACCATGCTTATTTCCTGAAGTTCAAATATAGTTAGAAAGCAGAGGAAGTATGATTTCAAGAAGAACAACAAGAATACGGCTGTAATATTTTTTTTAAAAGCAGAAGCAGATTTTTCTTTAAATAAAAGCAAGAACTAGCTGTAATTGATAATACAGAAAGGACAGAGATAGGTATGTTGGAGTTCTCCCACAAAACCAGGGCTTTCATCCACATTGCACAAGCCAATACTGAATGCAGACTATCAAAGCTGATCACAAAGTGGAAACAGTTTATCTGAATAATGATTACTATAATAATTACTATGATGACAAGAGTATCCTGGCAGTTTGCAGACTAAACACATCCTAAAGAAAGGGGTATGAGGCTAGGAGAGAGGCATAAGACATCCTTCTTTAAGCTGAAAACCTAAATAACATCAGCAGCTCTCTATTTAAGGAGTATGTACATGTACATACAATATGAAAGGTCTCAAGACACACTTGAAGACAGCGGAATCTAAAAGAGAGTCAGAAGCCTCAATAATAAAACTTTCTCTTTTGGAGTCACCTTTTAGGAAATAACTGTTGCCACTCTGAGTATCAGTATTTCCAGTGCATTTACTGGATATAAATGACCTATTTTCTTCCTGCTGATCAAGAAATTTTGGGTTGGAGAGGTTAACTTACATGCTATTTTATATGACCTTTCATTAAATCACTTAATGAACTCACACAGTTATTGCATAACCATACATAACCCACTGCTTTGCCCTGAGAGACCAAAAAGAACAGACTTAATTTCAATAAAGTTTCAGGATTCTCTGGAATATCTAGGTCTCGCTGTAGAGAAGAAGGAAAACAAATTATAATCTTTACTAAGCAATTTAAATCTAATGCATGAATACATCAGAACAGTTGCATTAGAAAAATTTACCTTTTCCATAGAAGAACTTGCGGTAATAATATGCTCCAAGATCAATGTGTTCTATGATGTAACGCTTTACTTTCTCTCTGTGAATGGACTGGTTTTCTCTTGGTACTTCCAGAACTGAAACACCAGCATTTGTGCAATGGGAACTCAGAGAGGACTCAAAAGAACAACTTTCACCTGAAGAAAAAGATGCTGAATTTGCCCTAGAAAGTGCAATCCGTCTATCTCCTTCCCCACCAGTTTCATTCCTGAAGTAAGGGCAACTCAATACTAAATCATTGCTTTTCCCATCGCCCTCATCAGCATCTAAATTCTCTTTTGAATTGAGGTCCTCTTTGCTTCCCAAAGGAGATTCACAGTTTCCAGGCTGGCCTGCTGGCATCTGAGTTTGTGACGCAGCTGAGGCCCCAGTGGTGATATTTTTTCTTTTTCCTACATTTACTCTGGTAGCCATTGCTTCATTTATGTTAAACAAAATGCTCTGAACATCATAATGTGCAAAACATTTCTGACAGTTCCAAGAACGAACATTTCTGTCAAGTCTATCATCCAGGTCTGATGAAAACTTAAAAGTTTCATGCTCACTTTTAACTGTTCGCAATTTTCTAAACAGAGATGTTTCTACTGCTTCTGATTTAAGTCTCCTCTTGAAGGATTTCTCCCTGTCTCGACCAATAAGTAGGGCACTATCCATATAATCCAACCCAGAAATCCTGACAAATTCTCCCCTGGAAATCTGTGCAGCAGCATGTAGACTCGGAGAAACCGTGGGATCACAGTGGAAAAACTCAGAAAATCCAAAAGGAGCAAGGGTTTTATGTTCAAAATTTTCCACTCTGTATCCTCTCAGCATTGCAAAAAAATTTTCTCCAGACAAGCCTTGTCTATCAATTGAAGAAGTACTGCCATATTCTCTGTGAAGAGCTGCTCCAGTGTTTGGGTTAACAGCATTTTGGTCTAACACATCTTCAGCATCAATATCACTTATTGTCACATCACTGTTGCTTCTTTGCCTTATGGGATGAAGACCCCTTTGAGGTGAATGAACAAAAAGATCTCCAATTGAATATTTTCCCTCTGTAAATTCCAGTTCTAGCTCTTCTTGCTGTTCATCACTTTGGTCATTTTGTCCATTTGGAAGTACTGAGGCAACACCTTCATAACTGGCTGGAGGTCTGTTTTCCCAAGCAGCTTTACTCAGCTCCTTAGAGCAATCCTTTTTAGGAGGCCATTCAGATACCCTTGCTCGAACACCCATTTTAGGCACGGCTGGTGTACCATTTGTTTGATTATTTTCAGCTTTGCTGGAGGCATTTGAAGAAACAGGAGGACCCATGCTACCATTCAAGGCTTTAAGTTTTCTAGCGAAATAATCGTCAGATTGCATGCTTCTTGAAGACTCCCTGAACTTGGAGGAAGTTCTGCTAACCTTGTGCTTGTCTTCTTGCAAAGACCTTTGATCACTCATGTCCAGTCAGTGGGAGGAGAACCACTACTATTGCATAAATTTACTGTTACATTTGTTATTACATCATCTTTTATGGGCCAATAAACTGTGATATAAAAATACCGTTACAGTCTTCCCACAGGTGCAGGCAGGGACCTCAGTGTACCATTTTTTTACAATTTCTATCAGGAGAGCAATCTCAAAACATTTTCTTCAGTTCAGATGCATTCAGTTCAGTATTAATCCAGAAAAATTTCTTCAATCTGTTCATAAGGAAAAAAAAAAAATAAAAGAGTGTCAAAATGTTTATACTCAATAACAGTAAGTTTTCACTCTTGCTTGTAAATACATAACACCCCATGAAACTGGATGGTCCTAAAGTGACTTGCTTCATATAATTTTCTACCCTTGGACTCCTTAAAACCCAGCAAATGTAATAATTCCAGTTTTTCATGTGATTCCACAGGATGTGAGAAGCTTGAACCTACATCTCTCATGGGCTCCCCAGTACATGCACAAGCAGAATAGCAACAGAATTCTCTCTGCATTCCCTGCAATGCTGACAGCAACTCAGATGCCTATTCTCCATCTAATCACTGGGTTTGTTGGCATAACATCTAAGATACTTTTTTCCAAGCTTTCTTGAAAATGGTTAATGCACACAGGAGTGGTAGGGCAAGACTGGTAGAAAACATAAGTAAAATATATGGAGCAGATAGGACCTTATGAAGAGAGATGTGTTTTGCCCCATTTAAAAGAACATTTAAAGATAAATAATTGTTCCACTATGATTAATTCAGTGAATTAATGTATTTCATTTACTTCCCCTTCTCTCTTCCCAAAGGGAGGTTTACTTACATTCCTCTCTTTGGAGTGCAAACTATTATTTAGCTGTGTAAAACAGTTACAGTTGTTTTTGTTGCATTATATTCCTCTGGTTGGAAACCCAGACTGTTAACTCAGTAATTGTGATAAAGAACATGTCTGTTTTCTTCTGTAAATAAGAATAGATAGCAGCTCTATTGATAAGCCTCAATTTGATCAGAAAATTGGAACTGTTAGGATATAAAAATACTCTTCAATAGTCTTAAGAATAACCATGACTCATGCTGTGAAGATTAATTTGCAAGCAGAGTCCATCCATTAATCCATTGCATAAAAGCGGATTAAAACAAGAGACAAGACAGAATGCTGTGTACTTCTTCAGATTTTATTCCTTGAACAAAATGCCAACATAAAAATCTTTTAAGATGCTGCAAATAAGGACAATATGCATTTACCAGAGACTAAAAAGAAGTCAGGTTAAATTAGCTTGGAATATAAATTCTCCCTTGATTTCAATTACAATATGAGGTAGTAAGAGGAGTTAGATGATGTGATTTTTCTCCTATATTTTATGTGATAAAAACTCTTTGGGGTATGGAGAGGAAGGATGAGATGAGGGACAAGGGAATAATATAAATTAAATTGTGACACCTTATTTTTTTCTGCTTGTCAGAAATCAACCAAAATTGTGTTTGATATAGCAAACTTTAGAACACTTCTGCAGTAATGAGGTAACAAACCCAAGTTAGACTTCAGCACTCTCCTAACTGCTATGGTTTCTACGTGACCCGTAGTAGAAATTGCTGACAATTTCAATAACAATGCATCTCTGCAGCTTACTTTCACTCCATAGAAATTCCTTGCTGGCCAATGAAGACAAATGGGTTCCTTACAGAAGACCAAAAGATTATTTAAACAACTGATCTTTTCAGAGAAGTAGCACTTGAAAAGTGGCAGCTAGGATTTTTGAACACTGACTTACAAAAATACTATACAAAAAGAAAAATATTGGTCAAAGAATCATAGAATGGTTCGGGTTGCAAGGCAACTTAAAGATCATCTAGTCCCAACTCCCCTGGCATGTAAAGGGACACTTTCCACTAGACCAGGTTGCTCAGAGCCCCATCCAACCTGGCCTTGAACACTTCCCGGGGTGGGGGATCCCATCCTGGACAACCTGTTGCAGTGCCTCACCACCCTCATAATGAAGAATTTCTTCCTAATATCTGATCTCTTTCAGTTTAAGACAGTTAATACTCATCCAGCCACTACATGCCCTGTAGAAGTCCCTTTCAAGCTCTCTTGCAGGCCTTTTTTGGGTACTGGAAGGCCAGAATTAGGATTCCTTGCAGCCATCTCTTCTCCAGGCTGAACCCAAATTCCCTCACAGCCTTTCCTCACAAGAGATGTTCCACTCCCCTCATCATCTTCATGGCCTCCTCTGGACTCGCTCCAACAGCTCCATGTCCTTCCTGTGCTGGGTACCCCAGAGCCGGATGCAGGGTTCCAGGTGGGGTCTCATAAGAGCAGAGCAGAGGGGCAGAATCCCCCCCTCCCCTGCTGCCCACACTGCTTTGGAGGCAGCCCAGGACACGTTTGGCTTTCTGAGCTGCAAGCACACACTGCTGGGTAATGTCCAGCTTTTCCTTCACCGATAATCCAAAGAGTTCTTTGCAGGACTGCTCTCAGATGTGTCAATATGCTCAACATTTTTGGAGCACATGTAATTCTGCAGAGTTAAAATAGAAGAAAGTTCCTTGAAAATTAATATGAACAGCTGACAGCTTTTTAATAATTTCTTGGACTGTTCTTTATACCATCATAGAAGTGGAAGAAACCTTTGTTAAATAAAAACTCTGAAGGAAAACTAAACGGTTCCAGAATCATCTTTTCTGTTTCTGTCAGAATATAGAAGAGTGAGAACACATAGTAAGTTTAATTTCACATACTTGGGAAAATATTTAACTTCTTATTAAAGGTTAATTCAATTATTTTTGAAATTGTGGTGAATGACGTCTTCTAGACTTCCTGCCCTTTCCTACATAAAAACCATTCAGAGAAGTCATCAGTTTATGCATTTTAAAATAAAAAATAAATCTCTGAAAATAGGAAAAAATACATATAAGGTAAGAAAAGGCTATCTTGCAAAAATTTCTTTCTTTTTTTATCTTGTGTTAACCTTTTATCTATCATAAGCATTTGTGCAAAAGTAGTCAATTGGACCAGGAGCATAATGAAGGCTGAACTGAAACTGGAGACAAGGTGGTGGGAGGCAGAAGGAAAGAGCAATAGATGAACACTACCAGGCCACTTATTAACAATCCGAATCCACAGTGTGATTTACTGTTTGGCCTTACAAACATCTACATTTATGAAGGGCAGCAGAGAGCCTGAAGACCAGGGGAAAGCAAGATTTTTTTTTCCACTGGTGATAGTGGTAGCTTAAGTACTTGATGAAGTATGGCCTGAGTATTTTAACAGAGGTACATTGCAAAAGACAGTACTTTGGTAGATAATTCATTTTCTTTACAGTGCAAAGCTGGTGTGACAGAAGACTAAAGAAATGCCTGTTCGGAAATGTAGATTGATATTTTATGGGAAATAGCAATGTTTGAAGAAGTGATGCAATATATTTAAGATATACTGTTAATTTTTTTTTTTCTTAATCTGAAATTGGCCTAACTGAAAAAAATGCCTGCCTGTTTTTAACATGATTGACCCTTTCTGTAAATTCCTGTAACTCAGTAGAGCAGCATGTTCTGGCTGACAGCTGACTTATGCTGATGGATAGCACTATAGTCTCAAGTTATCTGTTGTTAAGGATTTTCTCTCTCCACAGTAAGAATTTACCAACTCACAAATATTGCACTGATGTTGATACTATCTATTGTAAACCTTTTTTTTGTTGTTGTTGTTGCTGAGTTTAATAAACTATTACTTCCAGAAAGTACGATGTCAATGTGATCATGAGTACTCTTCTCCTCAGACTTGTACAGCTCTTTTGGTCAAGTTCTTCACTTCCCTCTCTTTTCATCTCACCCTAGCATTGAAGAATGGAATCAGTGACAGATAAGGTCAAAAAAGAAAAGCTGGATGCCTACCCTGCTGTTGTGCTCCTGCCAACCCTTCCCACTAAGACTGCTGGATGTTATGCAAATAACTTAAGTTCCTTCCACACAGCTACAAAGACTTCCTTCTGAGCTCAATACAGCAGCTGGTTTGTTAGCTACAGTTACAGTTCTTTAACATGGAACAATTCCAAGTTTCCTGGGGACCTGGATAGGTGCCCGCAAATGTTCCTGTGCCAGTAGCAGAGCAATGAATGAGAACTGTGCTATTGGACTATCCTGTCAAAAGGAGGTTGTTTGGTAACGCTGCCTCGTGTCAGCCTTGATAGATGGAAATGAATTATTTAAGAAGTCTTTCTGTGATCATTTTGTTGATCAAGACTTTGGAAATCTGCCCCTATTATTATGTAATGCTATCATCCTAAAAAAGAATGCATAATTTGGATGAAAGCATTAATCTCTATTATTTATCAAGATGACAATTCTATACACCATGACTCTCAAGCTCTACTAATCTTAAAAAAAAAAATGGGAAGTGCAGTTTGATAAAATAGGAGTACAGGCAGTAATAATATGCCAAAAGCTGAAGACCCGACATTTAATTTGCATTCAATTGGTTCTACACAGCATTTTCTGTGTCTTCCTCCAGTTAGTTTCCAGTCTTCAAAGGAATACATAGTGGTGCAGTAGTGTTATGTATTTGGCCAGTACAGCAGAACAGCAGCTACACAATGGCCACTTCATGGGAATCTGAAGTTTGCAAGAAAATTTTGCACATGCTTTCAAGTGCAATGAAAAAGAAGAGTGCAAGGGACAAATTAACATGATTTCTAAACTGCCTTTATTTTCACAGGTTCTAGAAGAGATAACGCACTGAACAAATCTGCCACAAGATCTGTCATAAAGATCTGTCACAAAACTAAGATCATCACTGAAAAAATAAGTAATTTTTGAAAGATTACAAAATAGCAGAAGAAAGTTTTTTTAATTCAAGTTCAAACTTGTTTTTGTTTTTTTTTTAAACATACTATGTTAGCAAGTGTTCTTAGGTTTACATATTTTAATATATCTGCTAACAGCATCTATTTCTTAATTATTTCTTAATAGTCTTAATAGTTCCTAAAAGAACTACCCAATTTTCAGAAGCAAAGCAACAGCTCTGTCTGATTTTCAAGCAATGTTATTTGTGAGTTCAATTCAGAGAATTCTGATCACAGTAAACTGTGATATATCACATGACAGTTGATTATGATGTCACACAGACTTATTACTGTAGATAGTAGTATGAAAAAGAAAAATTAGTTCTTCATGTTTTTGCCTTTTTTTCCCATGCAAATGTCCTTATAATATGATGATATTTAAGCATAATTGTCTTTAAATAGAATATTTCTTTCAAAGTTTTCCATAGGGTTCAGTGAATATTTGAGAATAACACTGAAATATAATTGAGCCACTTATTCAGATTGCAGCTGTGGAAAATGGATTGAAAATAATACAATGAACAAATTATGAGCAGAGCTCATGAAAAAAAATAGTTCAAATTATTGTACATCAAATTTACAATTAAAGCTATAACTACTACAGTATAAATGGTTACTTCAGCTATGCATATTTCAGATAGCTGATTAATATGCAGACATAGAAAAGAGACAGAAAAATGATGGGAAGATCCTTATTTGACAAATGGAAATACAGATGAGCTGCTCTGTAGTGAATATTTGTTGCACACTTCCTTAGCTATGCTGTATTTCTTTACATTTATAGTCTCTGTGAGTGAAATTTCAGAGCAGAAACGGGAAAAAAATTGTTGTTGAAGTAACATAGCTACAGAAATTTATCCACAAACAATCACAGGGAGTGCGAAGGAGGGAAGGAGCTACAGCTAAGAGTGACAACAGCCTACATGATTCTGAGTGTTGGTGTAAGACCATCACTTTTCCTAGCAAAACAGTGAAATTGAACTAGTTTTGGACTGGTACAAGATTGTGGTAAAAAATAAATAAAAATAAAAAAACATACTCTGTTCTTCAAACATAGTTCCCTTCTCCAACAAAGAAAACAGCAGATGAACATAAATACTGAGAAAGAGATGCAATAGAACTTTGAATTCCACATCTGTTTGGTGCTGTTCAGTGAAAGGTATTTTACTTTTAAGGGAGAGACCTCTCTAGCCATAACTGTTCTCCTTCACCAACAGACAGAGAAAAATCTCATGACCATCTACAGAAATAATTGTGTAAGATGTAATAGCAAATAGACCCTTTAAAATTCTAGATTTGTTCATCCTATGGTCAACATTCCTCACCTGTCTTGGCATTTCCAGAGAAAGTATTTTAATAAACCTCACCTTCCAACTGCTAAATACAAAACTCAATACTATGCATCAGTTTGGTTATTTTTAAATATACTGCATCCTTTCAGTGAAAAAAATGAAGAAAGGCCATTACAAAAGACACACTTTCTTCAGTGTAACTCTTTATACCAAAGAATACCTATCACAAAGTTCCAGCAGCTTATCTTTTATTACTTTTCCTGAATATGTGGTCCTACATATTTTATCTCAATTAATGCTTTGTTTAGCTAAAAAATACTGCTTAAGTTTTTCATCAAGCAACTTAAGTTATGTCTCAGTGAACACCAATGTTTTATACAGAGCTGTCACTGACCATAGCCTTACTGTCATTTATTTTAAGCCTTCTGTTAGAAATCACCTTCTGTTATTGAAAACTATATTTATATATATTTGTGACTGTTTCAGCACTGCATTTTCTTAGAATATTAATACCAATACTCTGTTGTTCCATTAACACAAAATTTGACAGAGATGCATTAAGGCTAACTTGAATTCCAGAACCAACTGGATATCCTCCTATTCTTGCAGTTCTTATGCAGAGCTCAACTACAAAACTGGAACTGAAGCTGTATCTTATTCAGGTTGAACCATGTAAAGTAGCAGAGTTTAAACAATAGTGAAACTGCCACTGACAACCACACTGAGAATATTTCATTTGTATTTTTATATCAGTTATTTTTAACTGAAGTTATGAAACTTAAAATGCAGTAAAGCCTACAACATAAAATAATTAATGAAGTAAAAAGGAAACATTTTAACAGGAAGTCTTAGACCAAAGAATTGTTCCAGAAAAAGGTTGAAAAGATATACATAAATGTTTTATATATATATGTAATTGACCACCTATTATTCCGGGGGGGGGACATGCATCAAACTCCTCATAGATTATTATTACTATTATTAACAGATAAAAATTTTTGACAGTCTTTAATAGCTGCAAATAAAAGTTATTTGACTTGTCAGTCAAATTCTGGTATCAGTGAAAATTTTAAAAAAATCTCACATATCCCAAAATCTTTGTTTCCTTTCATTCTTTCCATTCAAGAACCTAGATGTCAAAGGGCAGGAATAACAAAAAAGAACCCAATTTATTGTGTATTAAATAATCTGATTCTACAGGGAGGCTAAAAAGACATCCAGAATGTAATTTACATAGAATCATCCAGTCTGACATACTAAAACACTTCCCTACTTTAAAGAATTTGGAAATACTTATGCCTGTTCCTCCAACATTCCACAGTAATTACAAGTTCCTCATAAATAGATTGATCCTTACAATACTAGTAAGGCAAAATTTTAATTCTAGTTTCATCTTTGAAAATGAAGAATCTTCAACACATAATGATACAGGTATGACATAAACAAGATTCATAGAAAAAATATCAGTCAGCAGATAAATACAAATAAATTTTGCATAATACTTTATATGTTCAGTGTAGTTCAAGATCTTAGAAAGAAAGAAGCAAAATCTGTTTGCATTAAATGTACTTTTCCTTAGTCAGTAGATCCAATTCAGTAAGGGAGTTCACATTAGACAAAGCATGAATTATTCTGAAAGGGTAAAGATGACTCATTTTCAATTATAATACAGAAATACTGCATTGAAGCAAGTTCCACTCAAGAAGCAACAACAACAAAAAATTGTCTTCTCAAGCAAGTTGGACAACATCTGAAACCTCAGTAGAAACAGAACTATCTACACCCTCAGAAATTGTCAAAAGTCAAACTGTCAGAAGATTGTTGAATTGGCCCTTCCTGCATGAATGTATGCATTCTCATTTAAATTGCATAATCCACAAGGCAGGGACTATTCCTTTGTCCACTGCACAGGATGCCAAACACTGTGATAACCCACGTGGTAAATAAAAACGTGGACCAAGTCACTGTCAGAGGCAAAGCTTAGAAAGATGAAGGCGGGACTGTAGCTTGTTCGCATTATTCAAAGACAAAGAAAAGGACAACCAATTGCACATGCACCTGGATAACAACATCAAAAGAGAAATACAGCACCTGTAAATTGACTTACAGAAGAGTATACAGAAAGGAGCATATTACTATTGAATGTTGAGAAAGAAACATACATGTGCTCCATTTCAAAACAAACTTTTTACCTTCGAGTTGTTAAGAAATATTTACAAGTGCTACAAATGCTGTCTTTTATGCAGTTCTTATAGAATACTGGCAGAAACAAAAAGCAACTCAGCGATTTAGAAGAGCATGGCGTTATTTTAAAACAAAGAAAAGAACATATTCTACTTTTTCCCATAATTAGTCACATCAGAAATTATTTCTTTTAATTCTAGCACAATGCACAGAATTGAAATTCCAATTGAAAAGCACTCTGCTTAAGAGCAGGCATAGAGAAAACCAGAGGAAAAAATCCACAAGAAGCAACTTAATATTAAAAAACGTGCATTTCATAAAAAAGTCACACTGTAAGAATTTTTGTCCTTACAATTTATTACAAATTGCTATAGATGGAATGATGGAATTGAAAAATTAGAAGTAGTTGAATAACATCATTATCTGAATTATCAATCTTCAGAATTTCAAACTTCATGAATGGAGAGAGATTTCTAACTGAAAAATATGCTCAAATAAATTTCTAACAATGCACTAGCACTGTATTTTCCACTTTTTTTTTTTTTTTTTTTTTTTTACAGTTTTTGGATATGTGTGTCAGGCTGTTCCTACATAGTGCATACAATTGCTTTTGATTATTCTGAAAAAAGTAGGAATACTGGGGTTGACAGCTCTTTGGCTACCTGAAGAAATGGGTTTTAATTAAAAGTTGATAGGAAAGTAGAGATGTGCTAACATTTTGACTGTTGTTTCACATTCTGAAGTAGAAATTTGGAAGCAGGTTCAGAAGCTGCACTGAAGTTGAATAAGGAGTCTAGTACTGCAGAAAGAGATACTGTTCAAAAAGAGAGAACAGAACAGAAAGATTGCAAGCTTTGGCTTTTCAGAGTCAGTATGTCACAAAAATTTATGAGGCAATTCTACTTTTCATAAGTCAAGTACAGTGAGGCCCAAAATAAAGCTTTTTCATCTACTCAGTGAAAAGATAAAACAATGCATCTATTAAACAGCTGAGTCTGCCTATTCCATGAAGGTTTCAGATGCTGACACTACTCAAGAAAGCTTTTGAAATGTACAAAGACATTTTTTGTCAGAAAAAGAAAGTTCTTTTGCATATTTCCATTATAACCGTGTTTCACAGTAAAAGTGCTGTTCAGGCAGGAGCACTGATTAAGCAAGCCTGCCATGCTCACATCAGTGATGTCAGACCTAGGCACTCATGTGGATTCCAAGGTATGACCTTACAAACCCAAACACTGGGCTTACCTCCAGAGATCGCCAAACTCCTCCAAACAGCAAACCACTTAAAACATTTATGCTACTTCTACCAGAAATACTCACGCCAATGCATACAGCTTTTAAAGGAATCTAACTTTTTGAGACAGAAAGGAAGAACCTCCCTAAAGCAAAGACACACTCAGTACATCAGTCGATGAATGAGACAGTCAAAGACGGTGCATGGATTTCAGTCATGGCTACACAACAGCTTGAAAACTCACTCTTTCATTCCAAAACTCTTCTGCTTTGACACACTACCATCAATAAGATTTCATTTACCTAATGGTTTTTTATCATTATATGGTTTTTTATCAGCTGGCAGGAATTGTGAGGTAGTTAACCTAAAAAACTTGTTCTCAATGAGACTTAAAAGGGCTATAATTAAAAATAATTTTGTTAAAGCTTTATGTCAACTTTATGGAACACCTCCTCTGCTTCCCCCTCAAATAAAAAAAAACCCCAAAACACAAAAACAACCACACCCACCCCAAACAATAAGATTGCATTATCATTGTTCTACAGATTTGCTTCAGTTTACTAAGTTAAAGCACATGTCTGAGAACTTTCTGGAGTTGTCCTGCTGAGAAAATATGCATTTTCATTTTTAACAGGAAAAAAAACTGTCTTCAAAAATACAGTGTGGAAACACATCTTTCAAATATTCTGACTCAGAGAGACAAGATCGCATTTTTTATAGCTTGGAAAGAAGACACCTTGTTATATATATGTATTTTCCAGACAGTCACCATCATGACTGGTGTTAAGGAATGCAGATTCAGAGTTGTATTCCTTTATGTTAGAGATACATTAGAGACAATGTCTATAAGCCTTTTCTGATTCTTAGCTGCAAGCCACCATAAGCATGCTGACATCTTCCTAATTTTACTGCTTTATGATAAAGAGATAAAAGGCAAACATTTTTTAAAATGAAGTCTTGCTTTAAGATTACTTATTAACATGTTCAATAATCAGTAATTTACCGTTAAACAGATCACTGAGCACACTAAGAAATAGCACTATTAGGAACCATGAAAAGCATAACTGTGGTCCACTTTTGGGAAGCATGGAGAACATTAGTTTTAAATTCATATTCATCTGGAATGGTTTGCTTTTGTAGGGCCAATTTTGTTTTAACTTTTGCTTTTAAAATTCTGATTACATAACACCCCATCCAATAAATCAGACACTGAATTTTATATTTGATTTATCAAGTTCTGCTCCTTATGTAAATGAAAACGTTCAAATAGGAGGGTATAATTAACTGATCCAAAGTGTTCACACACAGGCATAGTAATGCAGTGTAGGCATTGTAAAAAATCTGCCTCTGAATTTCATTATTGGCTTTGATTTAGCACAAAGTTTCAGGTCAGCCAACAAACTGTATATCATTTATACAGACCACACATTTCTGGAACTGTGTTTTTACTTGCTGTCAGTGCATATCTCCCTCATTTCTGAAGCGTATTTGCATTATAGACTACAGATCCATTTCAAAATCCAAATTTAGAAAGGAACAATCACATTTGCCATGTTTCTGACTGTTAGAAAGCTTGTATTAGATTACAAAAGGAACTACACATTTGACAAATAAACTACCTGAATGGCATTCTCTCTCCTTCCCCCTACACACTCAACTACTTACCAGTAAAACCCATAGCTAATTTTTCCCCAAAATACAGATCATTATCACATAAATATTATTTTCTTTATAACCTAAATAACCTTTATAACTGACTGCATATTTTTCAACAAATTATGAATTGCTTACAAAGAGTCTCAGCTATTCATGTCAACATTATGTATGATCTTTTAAAAAAAAATATCCTTACCTAGGGCAATTCATAATGTGAGTGATTTTAAATAATATTCTAGAATCTGCCCAGATAGCTTTTCTAAACTCAATAAATGTACATGAAGATTAAAAAAAAAGCCAAGTCTTGAGCAAAAAATCCCAATGCCACAGTCTCATGAACGACTATTTCAACACAGAGCAGCATTAACCAGGCTGTCCCTATTTCACTGGGAAGATTTTTTTAATGCATATTTATATTTCAAAAATAAATGGCATGGGTATAGTTTCCTTTCCATTTAAGGACAGTGTACATCTGTATGCCGTGTCTGGTGCATAACACCAGGAAGTGTTTGCCTCTCATGATGTGGTTCCCGTCCATATTTATTCCAGTGTGCTTCTCCACTTCCTCTTTTCTCTATTTCCATATACTTGGCACCATGTATTCATCAAATCATACCTAATTCATGCAATATTTTCCATCTCAACCCATGTCTATCATCCTCCATTCAGGAAGCACAAACCGGACAAGTGAATATGTGTTAGGCTCATGACACTCTTTGGTCTGGAATGGGAGTGCTCACAGATAAACCTTATTCAGGCACAGATAACCCTTATTCAGGCAGAATGAAAACAGGCTAATAAGGTAAACTATGATTCTAGGCAAAGCTAGGATGCTAATGGCTCTCATCAACCATTTATTTAATTTGTAGGCAATTAAAGAGATGGCAAAAACCAGTAGCTTTGCTAATCACCAGTCAAAAGCTCGACTCTTCTTTCTCTTTTCCACCCAAAAAAATTGGTTTCTGCTCACTGACTGTTAAAACCATTCCAAAACCAAACCCTTGCTGAAAATAATCTGCTATCAAGGTGTGATCTGCTAGGTCCTGGCAAGTTCAGACTCCTAAACCATCATGAAAGGAAAAGAAACATCCTATATCATTGTCTTCATCCAAGCCTATTTCTTCCTATTTTATAAATATCCTTTTCCTTGTCCTTTCCAAGGTCTATTAGTCTGACAAAAGTCCAGCCTTCCAACACAGCATTAAGTTCATCTGACTTTAAAGCACGTCTTTGCTGTAGCATTCTCTAGAAATACTAACTTTGGGTTCTATTTAATTCTGCCATTTTTCTAATAATTCCCTCTCTGAATGTTTTGTCCTCATGATATCACTATTACTCCTCTACTGCCACTTGCTATATGTCAATATTTTTTCTCCTCCTTAGTATCTTTATAAAGTTTCATCAATCCTTTCTTTTCTCCCATGACACATCTTTTTGGTATCTAAGTCAGTCAGTTGAGACACCGTACAACAGTACTTGTATCAGTTATCTCAGTTTCCTTTATCCTTCCCAGGAGACTAGGAAAGCTATGGGATTTCTTTTTAAATGTTCACTATGGTGCATGACTATTTAAATGCTTCTTTTCCTCTGAATAAGAAGGGTCTGTACCTACACTCAACAGTTAATACCATGTGCTACTCTTAGGTGATAATCCATTCCTCCACCTCCTGTCAAAAACAAGGCAAAACAAATATGCACTTCAATATGTTCCTAAAGTCAGCAAATTATCTAGTTCAAACAATAGCCTAGAGAAAATTCCAATGAAAAAACCCTTCGGAGAATACTCAGACATCAACCCTGTCAATTACAAAAATAAGTAAACAAATAAGGTCCTAAAGATCACAAATTATGTATTTTTAGCATAGATAAACTAAGACAAGACCATAAAAAAGAAAACAAAATATATAGTAGTCTTTGTGGTCCTACATCATACTTTTTAAAACTAGATTTTTTTAATAATAGTTTTCATTTTTCAGCTATTATTTTTAGAGAAAATATAAGAGAGATATATAGCCTTTGTTTAAAAAAGAAACTCTGATTATTAAATACCCTCATAAACTCATTAAAGCTACTTGAAAGCATTAAATTAATATTTGAGTTTAAACACAGGTTGCTACTTAAAAACTTCAAAGACGTATATCAAAGCCATGAAATAACTCAAACAAAGGGAACATGTATGAGTGAAAAAACCCAAAAATACTTGTATCCAGGATAACAAATACCTGCTTTTGATCATTTCATGAACGCCAGAACTCATCTGGAAGCAAAAATGAAAACGCCAGATTATTTTGCCACATCTTCCTGCAAAACTGTGTGACCATTTTCCCCTGGATTACTGGGGCTTCGTTCTGTTCCTCATTTATGTCTTCAAGATTCACCCTGTTCTTCAGGGTACCCAAAGAACAGCTGGTCTTGCTATTAAAGACTGAGGCAAAGAAGACATTGAGTACCTCAGCTTTTTCCTCACCCCTTGTCACTATGTTTTCCCCTACTCACAACAAAGGCTGGAGGAAGAACCTTAATGTAAAAGCTCTTTTTACATTTGGTTCTCAAACAAGTTATAAGTCTAAGGAGCATTTGCCAAACCTCTTAATTTTAAATAAATTTTAATAAACCTAGTTTTTCAAGCAGATATCAGCAACATTTGCAACCGAGTTAGAAAAAAGCACGTTATTAAGCAAACACACATAAATTGAATTCAATTTGCTGATATACAATTAATTGTTCCTATACACACAATGACTCTACTTTTGAATGAGCCAGGGTTCAATGCATGATGCAAACTGCTTTGCACATAAAAAAAAAGTTGAGTGAAACTACTATAGTAGCATATTGTGCTTAAGCTAAACAAGACAGGCATTATTTCCATTGAACTCTACAGAACCCCAGTGACAGTGTGAAGTAACTGGGGAAAGAGTACACATTAACATAAAAATTCTGAGTCCACTGGAGAAAAGCAGCTTTGTGGAAACTGTAGAACCAAACTACAAATACAGAAAAAAATTATCTAATAGTGCTACACAATATAACACTGCAATCATCTTCCTACCCTGAAATACTCAGAGACTGATATAAATTTGAGTTTGATTTGTTTTGGTACTGTTAGAGTTGGGGTTTCTGTTAGGTCTTTTTGTTTGTGGGTTGGTTGGTTTGCTTTTTTTCAGGGAGGGCTATTTGATTTTTGTTTTTAGAAAAAGGGTTATTTTATTAATTAAAATTTAGTACAGTCTGTTCAGTATACAGCTTGCCTTCTAAGCAACATTTTAAGCTATGCATTCCTGTTTTGTTGCAATTTAGATTCCAGTAAGAAATATGCTCTTGTGTCTCTATGTAATACCAGAAAGGAAATTAAATCTTAGTGGAACGTCAGTAATCCCTGTGCCAGTGAAATACTGAAACTACCAAGCAACTGGCTACTATGAATTGGGAAGGCATCTAGAGGAAAGTTGGCCTCCTCCACCCTCACTAAATACAGAAACACTTAGAAACTAAATTGTTTACAAATATGAAAACCAAAAAATCTTCACAGCTCTAGCTATAATCAACATCTAATAATTATAGACAAGAAAACAGAAGCAAATTCTGAGTCTGGGCAATGGACATGTAGGAGGCACTTTACTGGAAATGTTTGCTTCCAGAGAAGGAATGAATACAACTTGACAGACCAAATATGTGGTCAACCAAAAGATTTTTTTTAAACATGAATCGGTATCAAAACCAGATGTCTTCTGATTCAATTAATAAGCAGATTTCACAACAGTTGAATAAAGAAGGTACCACGTTATAGAATAAAGCAAGTATGGATGATATACTACAAAGGCTCATCCATGGAACACATGCAGACTCTTCTGTCCTGCTTTTGTAAAGACATTTTTTATAAGGTGATGCAAACTAAACAGGCTTTAAAAAACCCAATAACTCACCCCCAATCCATCACACACACACAGCCTTCACAGAGGGTATGGGATACCGCTAAGGCCTTTTTCCAGAGCTTCTGTCTTTCCAGTGCTACAAAACAAGACAATTTGACAACATTCTCTAATTTAAACATAAATAGAGAAACATCTGTTTACACTGGGTTTAGTTCTGCTTCTGCTACCTAGAGAAGATGAGTGAAAAAGGGTTTTAGTAAAATCTTCTCTGAACAGTATGCCCAACTAGCTGGGCAATTTCTGGGCTGAACACTTCAAGGAAATACACCACGTCAAAAGGACAGAGCATCAAGGTGGTAACAACTGACTCTAAGAAAAGGATTCAGCATGCAAATCAGAGACAGAAAGTATATTCTAGTCAAGCTGATACTTGAAGTCAATAAGAGTAATTAAAAAAACTAAATATGTTAGTTAGAAAACCTAATCTGTATGTTAACATTTGAGATACAGAGCTGGAAGAAGGGAAAACCTTTTATCCCCCGCATCACCCATCCATTGATCTTATAGCCAGCACTGAGAAGTTAGTATGAGAAACTTATTTTTCTTGCAAAAGACTGCTAAACCAATAAATAAATAACTCAACCGAGTTTAGTTAAGATTTTTTCACTCAGCACTACATTTATTGTAGATGGAAAACAAAAAAATCCCCAAATAATTTCAAATCAACCAGAGGAGTGAAGCATTAATACTACATCATCCACTTCACCTTGATATTCACAAAGAAAAGAGATGAGAGATCAGGAAACCCAAAGCTTCCAACAATGAAATAATTGCTTTGGTACACAGTTCTAGAAGCTCTGCACACAACCTCATAGTACACACACATCTAAAACAATGGAGAACTCTATTTCAGTTTCCTGAGTGAACTTAATAACAAACAATACAAGGGCAACAGAAATACAAGCATAGAGGTTCAAGGCACAAGTAATCCTAATTAAATACACTTGTCAACTATGACAATTTCAGGACACAGTTTGTCTATTTTTATATTTTCACAATTACTTCTTTAAAGAGACACACTGCTAATACACGCACACCAAAAAAAATCACTTAAAAATACCCTTCATTTTAACTCTAGCTATACAAAATGTCAGTGCCAAAATCTTCTAGTGGTCATAATCCTATGATAGAAAAAATTTCCTTCCTACTTCATCCACTAATAACATATTACATCAACTTGAAATCTATCATGGTTACAAACACTAACCAATTTGAAAAAAAAAAAAAAAGTATTTAAATTGCTTATTTCTAGTTTAGGAACAGTGTTTCTAAGTCAAACTATATGAAATGCAAAGTAGGGGAGAACCTAAGTTTATTTAGTCTAAAAGTACTGTAAATTCTGGCTGCCCTGGAGACAAAGTTAGCTGAAACATATTCAGCTGCCATATAATCCATACTCTTCCTCCTGCTCAGACAAAGCTACCGACTGCCAAATGTTATCTAATAATTAGCATATGTAAAGCAAAAGGGCTGGATTATGCCCTCAGTTTATCTTTCCTTAGAAAATAGCTTTTAATTATACCTGCAGCCCACTTCAAAATTGTAAAAAGAAGGCTTGCCAAAGAGAGCAAAACAGGCAAAAAAAAAGCCCCAAACCCAAAGAAATCTATTTACAGGTGTATTCTAAATTCCAAAAACGTGCAGGAAGAAATTTCTAAACATTCTCCTCTTAAAAAAAAAAAAAAATCCTACTTTAAGGAAACATGAAAATAGAGCCAAAAATCAAAGACACATTCTTTGTATCTGGCTTCTAAACATAATATAGCAATAACATCAATCCCTAAGTAAAGGAAATTAAGTAAATATCTGTGAATGCTGATATGGAGCCAACTGAAAAATAAGGAAAGGCAAAATAGAAATAGTCTATGTAATCTGTCAGTCGCCCAAACACAATTAACTGTTATCATCATTAATAATAACAGAGATCACTTTTCTATAATCTCCAAGAGACAAATGACAAAAGGAAGGCTGTCACATACAGAAATGTCTCAACTTCTCTTTTCTTTTAAGGAGTTAGCATATATGCTTAACAAACAGTAGATGAAATGGAAATATGTGTTCCCATCCCCCTTAAAAAAAACACTTCAAAAATGTTTACAAAGTTAGTTTATATTTTTAAGAAAATTTTGCTACAGTGGACTTTGATCTTCAGCCTTTAATGGCATGTAGCCTTGCCCTTCCTGAAGCTATCCAAAGCAGTTAATGTTGCTGGCCTTAAGTATGATCAAAAAGCCTTAAGAAATTTCAAGATTAATTTTTTTTCTTTTTTATTTGTTTTTAAAGTATGATTTCTTTCCATCCATTTCACTTTCTCCTATTTGCAGTAAGATAAAATAGAAAAACTGTATACAAGCAGACACTAGATGAAGTGGAGGACCTGGGAAAAGTTTGTATTCCTCCTTGCCTTTCCTCACAGGCTGCCATGCAAGACAAAGTACACACTCCATTCACAGGGAAGAATCTGACAAGGCAGCAAATCAGGTTACTAGGCTAAATGACAGAAGTGAGATGGCAAAACAAAAGAAAAAGATTGCAAAAAGAAAAAAGCCTAACAGCTAAGAACTACGAAGTATTTGAATGATATTCACAACAAATGAGTAGCTTTTTAGAGGACCATAAAAAATATTTGAGAGTACTTGTGGGGTTTCTATTTTTGAAACTAGATGCTTCCTTGCTTCTTGCCCCCTTCCTCCCCCCTCAACTTTGCAAACAGACAGGGCTCAGAGTGTGCTGGTTAATAACCAGACCAGGTCAGCCTGCAAGAGATTATTTTAAGCTGTCTGCATTTTTTTAGACAGGAGTGGATGTGACAGGCTACCCAAGAGAACATCAAATATAACAAGAGGTCATCTGTATCATATTATCAATATTTTAAGACTAAAATTTACTGAAAACAAAAACATAGACCTTGCATAGACAGGATAAAAAATATTACAGCACAGCCAGTTTCACAAAATTCAAAGCTCTCATAAAAGCTCTATAGATTTCTTAGACAATCAATTTTGACCCTGAAAAATGCTTCTAAAACCTCATTAAATCTTCTCCCCTCCTAATTAACTGAGCCTGAAAAATATTCTGATGTATATTGCCCTCTATCTAAGCTCACTAACCAAGGAATGAATGACTTGGACATTTTCCCTACAACTTGATTAAGAAAGAGCTGCAGGTGACCTTGACTTCATCTTTTAATTAATCAATGTGTTCTGGCTTTTTTTCTGCTCACAAAATATACATTAGTTTCTTCCCTTCACCTATGTTCCCAGAATCACACGGAGTCTTTGAGGTAGGAACAGACCACTGGAGATTTTCTACCCCAACCCCCTCCTCAAACTGGTTCACATAGATTAGCTGCTCATGGCCAAGTCCATTCAAGTTTTAAGTATCTTCAAGGATAGAAAATCCACAACTTCTCCTGTAAAACAGTTCCAGAGCCCAACCACCCTCATGGTAGAAGCCTTTTCTTATGTTCATATGGAATTTCATATATTTCAAATTACATCATGGCCTCTTATCCTGTCACTGGGCACCACTGAAAAGAGCCTGGTTCCATCCTCTTTTCACTCTCCTCCAAGAATTTATGCACAGATGAGATCCCCCTGAGCCTCCTCTAGGCCAAACAGTTCCAGCTCACTCAGCATCTCACTCTACAAAAAACACTCAGTCCCTTAACCTCTTTTGTGGCCTGCACTGGATGCTTTCCAATATGTCCTTATCTCTCTTGTACCAGGAAACCCAGAACTGCACACAGCAGTCCAGGTGTGGCCTCACCAGTGCTGCCACAAGGACACTTTCCTGGCTCATATCCTGCTTGCTGTCCTCCCACATCTCCAGGTCCTTTTCTGCAGTGCTGTTTGCAGGTGGCTGACCTTCGGTACATGCTGGTTCTTGGGGTCATTTCTCCCCAGCTGGCATTGTCCTTCTTTGAATTAGCAATGTTCTTCTCTGCCCACTCTTCATCTTGTTGAGGTCCCTCTGGATGGCAGCCCAACAACCTGGGATATCAAACACTCCTGGTTTTATAACATCAGGAAACTTGCTGAGGGTGTGCTCAGTCCCAGCAACAGGGTCACTGAACAAAGCCATTAAACAGTGTTGAACCCAGTATTGATACCCAGGGTACACCACTGGCCCCCCACTGGAGCTAGTGCTGCTGATCACAACCCTCTACATTTGGCAGTTCAGCCAGCTTTCAGTCTATTTCACTATCAAGGCTATCTTCCCTCATCCACCAAGCCAGTCATTTCATCATAGAAGGTTATCAGGTGGGTTAAGTAGAATTTTCCATGCTTCAATTCCTGCTCACTACTCCCGGTCATTCATGCATCTGGAAATACCTTCCAGGATCACTTGCTCTATCACCTTCACAGGGACAAGCAAGGCTTATTTATCTGTACTTCCCCAGACTCTCCTTGGACATAGGCCTTTCCCTGGTCCTCAGTAACCTCTCCAAGTTGCATGACCTTTTGAAGATATCAATAGTGCTCTCACACTGACACCAGTCAGCTCCATCAGTATTCATAGGTGCATTCTACCAAGTCCCATGGACTTCTTTATGCTCAGTTTGTTTAAATACCCCTTAATTTATTCACCCTCTACTGAGGGTAAGTCTTCCTTGCTCCACACTGTCTGGGATTTCGGAAGGCCAGTCTTACCAGGGAAGACTGAAGTGGAAACTGTGTTGAACACTTCAGCCTTTTCTCTGTTGTCACCAGATCCCCTACCCCACTAGCAGTGGGCTCACATTTACCCTAGCATCCTTCTATTCCTTATGTACTTGAAACAGGTTTTTCATTGCCCTTCACATCCTTCACCAACGTTAATTCCAGAATGGTTTTGGCTCTCCCTGAACCATTTGCAAAGTCTTGAATTTTTTTTTCATTTCTTGTTTTCCCATGCTGTTCCATGTTCTGTTTCTCCAATTTTCTCTGAGAAGTCTCCCCTTCACATATGCATAACTCTTTATTTCTAACTTTCTCCCTCATCCTGCACAGTTCTAGCACATTTTTGACCCATTCTGCAGTTTATCTTCAAAAGTATTTGCATTAATTCTTAATTATTTCAAATATTTTATTAGAAGTCTTTTTCTGCATGAGCCAGAAATAAAGGATTTAAATTAAGATAATTTACTGTAAGCCTTCACTTTGTATAAAACAATGATACACCAATCATTTTACTGAAATAAATTAGATTACATTAATTAAGGAATCAGGATGGTTTGCATCCTTTCCTCCCTCCCTTGTAACAATTTCCTTTCAATTATTTTTGTTTGTTAAGACATTTTGTTGGTTTTTTACCTCTCTTTAGTTAGCACCAGTGGCACATCAGCCTCTTCCTCAAAGGAAAAATAAATACTACATTGTTGAGGGCTAGGGAAAGAAAATTTAACACTAGTTTCTCCCTTTTTTTTTTTTTTAATTAGTAGTCCTTTCCCTTCTAAGACTCATCACTCTTCAGTTTTTGATCCTAACTATCCTACCCAACCTGTCAATATTCCCTCTTTTTTCCCCCCTACTCCCTCTCCAAAACAGCTAACCCACAATGCACATTAGTAAGCTCTTCCATTATATTAACATGCATGTTATTTTACCTTGAATCCTATTTTGGAGGACCTCACTAACACTTTTGCTTACTGTTATCTCTTTATTATGTAGAGTGATATAGCATTTGAAGAGGTGAGAGAGTCCTACTTCTTTCCAAGCTCCAGTAAGCTAAATGGAAAGATCCAAACAAACACATATATCTTTCCAGAACCACAGACTTTGTGTAGCACAGGGCAGAGAGACATAACATAGCATATATATTTTTTTGGCTCACTGCCTTTAGGAACTAAAACAGCCGTCTCCCTGAACTGATCAGTCCTGCCAGAGTTGTGGCAGTCAGAAGGGAACCAGACTGGGAAGACCAGCTCTGAAGATTGGTATTATTTTACCAACACAAACGAACAACCCATAGCATTACTAGTATTTTGTATCATGTGATCCAACAACTTTTAAGCAAAACATTGGTTCACTTACCCTACAACCTTTCCACTCAGGTGGCAGGTGGCAGAACTATTAAGACTATGAGCCATTCTAAAGCTGAAGCACACATACCTTGTAAGATAAAGCAGATTGATATTTTATTTATACCTAAGTATATTTTAATTATTCTTACAGAGGAAATAAAGGATAACAATTTGGAGATTGAAAAGGCGCATATGAGACATCAAACACCATACAGAATTACTGAATATATTACCTTGCTATTGACAAAAATGGTATGCGCCTATCAGCGTTCCTAGCTAGTTATTTTTCACTTACTGGTTAGAGCTAAAATTCCATCATCAGTCCCTTATCACATCTGGAGTATTGTATTCCATATTCCCCCAGTACTAGAATGACATGGAAACTATAGGAGCAAATCCAGAGAAATGCCAATAAAATGACGGAAGGATTGAATTATCTTTCACATAAGGAATGGGGGAGAGGGCTGGGGCTGCTCATCCTGAAGAAGAGAAAGCTCAGTGGGATCTCCCCAATGCCTAATTGGGGGCATGAAAGGGAGCCAGACTCCCCTCATGGGTGTTCAATGCAAGATAAAGGGAAATAAGACAGGAAACACAAGAAAAGTCCACCTAAACAAAGGAAAATACCCTTTGACTGTGAGAGTCAGACAACAGAACAGGTTGTCCAGACAGGTTGTGGAGTTTTCACACTTGAAGATATTTAAAATCCAGCTGGCCTTGACCTGTAAGCAGGGATGGTTAACTATGTGATATAAGAGTCACCTCTCCATTTCAGCAATTCTGTGACTTGTCTAATATTGCTCAGCTTCTGAAAACAACCTTTTTTTGCACCAAAGGCACACCATGTTTACTGTGAAAAAGTTATATCATGCCATACTTGTATTATCAGAGCAAATTTACTACTACACATTTTTTGTTTGTATTAGTTTCTGATATGTTTATATGATTTATGTTTATGCCCAAACGACATTGTTCTATCTATGGCCATATCACAACTACCAACATACACAAACTGTCAATAGATGATGTTTTCATTAACTCACATAAATACATAAGCCTTTAGAAGCCAGTTCATTCCCAGATCACAAAAAAACTTCCAAAATACCAAACTATAGGATCTAATTGGTTGTCCCATGTACACATGTCCCTATGAAATAACTATAAAAAATTATTACAGAAATAGTGCCTCAGTAGCTAGCAGAGTTCAGTCTATCAGTAATTGGAGGCAAAGAGTTTAGTTTTAAATTTGTTTATAATTATGAAAAGGAAACATGCTACTGGATGCAAAACTCTAACTAAATGCTGCATTTAGGTTTACTGATTCCATATCTACATCATACATTTGGACACACCCTCCCAGTGAAAACATCACACATGAAGCTGATGTTAGGCAAATGTGATAAGTTTATCCCTTGAATCTGACATGTATATATTCTACATGGATGCACAGCCTCCAATTTTATTATATGATCCTCTGCCTTGAAAGTACATATACAGTGTAATGTAGAATTTTAACAGCTGAACAACCTCAGGTAAGTAATGCAGATTCTTTTTAAAATAATTGAAATTGTAAACACTTTTCAAACATTTAGTTTTGTGTAACCAATTTTTGAATTCCTCTTAAAGAGAAACTTCAAACGTGTTTTAGTTTTTTAGTGTTACCATTCTTTAATAAATGGTTAACTATTTAACTTGGGAGATAAAACCACTATCAGTTTTCTACAAATAAAATAATTTCCCATCTATCTTCTTATGCCTGTACTTATAAGAAAGAGCGAATAAATTTTTATGGTCTATAAAATCACATATTTCAAAGTCCAGATTATCAAACCTGCTAATCAGTACCACTGCTACCATAATTGTAAACTATATCAAAAGAATAATTTTGACATAAAGGTTTTGTCAGGATTATATGGAACAAAGCCCATACCAAAAAAAAATAAATTAAAAAAAATTCAATGTGTATTTATTTCAGGGGTCAGCAAACCACAAGTGTTTTCTCCTACCTTAAACAGCAATATTCCTTGTATTATATACTTTTCAAATTATGAAAGAAAAGCAATGCACCTTATTAGACATCTGTAACCATGATTCTTTTTGCAGCATTATTATATTATACCTACTACTACTCTAAACCACAGAAAGAGGGCAAAATATACAAGTTATATTTTTCAGCTTCTTCCAGATTTCTTTCAACATCTACTATGCATTGATCAACTGTACAGCCAAAAGATAAAGCAAATGCAATACTAGAAGTGGTTAGCACATAATTCTAGACTAGAAATACTAGTGTTCTCTTTTACTACATTAGCATTATTCAAATGAAGATATTCTTGACAGCACACAATGCAAAACATGCTACAATATTGTCCTCTCAGTCTGACTATTTCCAAAGCAAAACACATTGTTTATATGAAAAGTAGTAGGTAAGATTTTAGAGCAATGTTCTACTCTGCCATTAATAAAGCAGAGCTTCATCAAAAACAGTAACATGGGAGAAAAAAAAAAAACTATTAACCTAATGTGAGCAAAAGGAGACACTTAAAACCTGATAAACAACAACACAGATATTGAGCATCCACCTAGTTTAACGCTGCAGCACACAGAGGGCTGAGGGGCTCAGGTGGCTGAACTCAAAGTTCAATCTTTTCTCCTGCATCAAAGCATGTGGCAAACATGGCAAGGAGGATCAATTATTCAGACTCTCCTAATTCTTTACTTCATACAAATCTCTGAACATATTATAAATTTAACACAAAAAATTTTCAAATTCTTATTTCAGGATTTTTTTCCTCCTTGAAACAATATGTAGTTGGAAATGAAAGTTATAAGTTTTACTGGTGTCAGAAATATGATAGAAACAGAAAACTACCACACTGAACGTCTTCAGATGATAGATTGTGTTCAGCCAACATAAAATATTTCTAAGCCTGAGCCATATCCCAGAATTAAAACAAATCCAGCTGAGCTAGATCAAGGAGTTTGTAGAGATAGGAATTTGGCTTCTCTGATGCATTACAAAATAATCCTTCTGTATAGTAACAGCTGTATAGTATTGATTGTACCCTACACTTCAATATTAATGAGAGGCTATCTGCCAAGTTATAGATTTCAAAAAAAAAAAGGCTGAACTTTCTCTAGAGACAGGTTTTGTTCAGCCTGAAGACAGGGTACACCTTATAGCAGCCTTCCAGTAGGCAAAGGGGGTTTCAAGAGTGCCAGAGAGGGACTTTATACAAGGGCATGCAGTGATATGGCAAGGGGGAATGGCTCCAGACTGAAAGAGGGTGGGTTTAGATTTGATATGAAGAAGAAATTCTTTACTGTGAGGGTGGTGAAACACTGGAACAGGTCACCTGAGAAGCTGGGAAAGACCAGGTTGAATGGAGCTAGTGGAAAATGTCCTCCTATGACAGGGAGGTTGGAAGATGATCTTAAAGGTCTCTTCCAACTCAAAGCATTCTGTGATTCTTTATTCACTTGGACACCCAGCCACATAAATTATTAACTTAGGGTTTTTTAGGGTGCTTTAGGTATCCCAAGGAAATACCATCTGTGAACATCAAGAAAACAGCACAGCTGCCTTTTTATTTAAAAGTACTACAAACATAGTAAAAATATATTTGCCATCAGCTAGAAACTGTGCTTACCTTTGGCAAGAAGAGCTCACAAAGGATGCCAACTTTAGTCACTCTTTTTCTGATATCAACAAAATGGAAATACCTGCAAGTCAAATGAGAAAGATTTATTAGTTTTGGTTTGGGGTGAACAGGTTGTCTTATGATATTAAGAGATAAGTAAAAAAAAAACTTAAATAAACACTAGGAAAATGAAAATCTACTAATTTCTACATGCAAGTAAAATATCAAGAACAACTCACTGCCTTTAAAAATCAGCATAGTTTCATGTGTATGTGTTGCAACAGAGACTTTAAAGGTGTTATCTGTGCAAGTTCCTGGCAATAACTGGAATAAAACCATTGCTAGGGCAAAGGGTCATGAGCCAGTAGGTGCTGAACCAACAGACGGTTTCATTATGGCTCTGCTTCAAAGGTTATGATAAAGGGTCCACAGCTATTCCTAGAACTGTACTGTAAAAAGCAAGTAGCGTAATAATATATTCAATTACAAGGATGAGAAAAAGTCACTAAGTTCCATAAAATGTTTTGAGAGACAAGAGTAGTTAGTTGATCCAAAAGGTTTAGAAACATGCTCTGATATTCTGTGGGATGACTTATAGCCAAGAAATTATCTAACACTGCAAAATTTACATTTGACAATTTTATATTTGCTTCTGAACTAAAGTAGATAAAAACATATGTAAAAAAAATATTTTAGCTTTGTCTGTCTGATCAACATTAGAGAGAGATAAATCGCAAAACTATCAAGTACCAGCAAGGCAATTTGGCTATTTTATATCAGAGCTAACAAAGTTTCAAAAGGAGTTCATTTTACCATGATCTCAGACAGTAAAATCTGGCTTGAAAATGCACAATGTTATATTCATACTGAAAGAAAGCAAAAAGAACACACACACAGCAGGAACAGATGTTATTTCCTGTACTAAATCACCACCATAGGGACAAAAATAATTCTAATAGGTATTTTACAGAATAGTGCATACAATGGAAAAGAACACAAAGCCTTAAAATCCTACGTCAGTTGCATATCTAGGTATTAAAGACACCAGTAACACAAACAAACAAAAAGCCTATACAGATGGAATGCAGGACAGTTTACCACTATCCTCATTCTAGGTCTAGTCAAAAATAGCCAACCACTGAAGTCCACTGAAGTCTACTTTCACCAGTATGCTCACACTAGGAAAAAAAAAAAAAAGAAAACAAAAAAAACCAAAAAAAAAAAAAAAAAACAAAAAAAACCCCACCGGCTCCTGGTATAGTTACAACCTAAAATTCAAGCAAACACATTGACACATTGGCCAGTGCAGGTCTCATGGGAGAGCCAAAAAAAGCACTCAACTCTATCAGTAGTAGTGTAGTCCAGGACCAGCATGGTAACTAATCTGCCAACAGAACACGCAATTAAAAACCCCCATGATATTAAACAAAAATTTCTCATTCCTAACTTAAAAATTACATCTGATGAAAATGAATTTCACAGATAAACCTCAGTCTTGTAAAATCTGAAACTAAAGTCATAGCAAATACTGAAAGTCAAAAGTAAAAACCTGAGAAGAAAGCAATTGCTAAAATTAAAAACAATTATTTTTAAAATGGCTATGGAATCTGGTCCATTATCCAATAGAAACTGCTTCCAGTTTTCTTTATATAAGGTTATGAGAATATTAGAATTATTAGCATTGTTTTTCTCACAAAAAAAAAAGTTATCATATATTCAAATCACTGGAAAGGCAAGCTTCAAAACATCTGTCTCAAAGGCAATTTCTAACTTGTCCATTTATGGGAGGAGAAAGTGGAATCAATTGATCCTCAGAGTAAAGTAGGATTTAGAGGATTATGCTGCTCTTTTGTGAGGCAGCCAAATGGGAAAACACTAGACCTTGTCCACATACTAATTATTTTCTTTAATCCAAGTTCTTCTACAGAACACTGAATCAGGTAAAGAATTTAAGAACTGAGAAGAAACAATAATGTTATATATTCCAAAAATAACTTATTGTTTCACCAGTATTCAAGTGTTTTCTTTATAATATCTTGTCCCTACATTCATAAAGGTCTACAAATGAAAAAAAAATCTCAAAATTTCAAGTAATGTATGCCCCTTTAAATTCACATAAAGTAACAAATTACAAATCAGATACAAAGGTGCCTATTTTCTTTCTTGTATTTCAAAACTTATTTGTAGTATTGGACCTCATAAAACTGCTGTGCATTAGGTGATTATCACAGATCAGTTTGTCCTGGACATCTCATCTTTTACTGCTTGTGGAGGTAATATCTGGGTTGCTTTATTCTCCGGGATGCAATAATGGATTTCATTTGTTGGTTTCTTAATCTTTATCTGAATGTCCACTGGAATTGAAAACCAGTATCTTGTTTCTACAGAAATTGTCACCAAGGAAGTCAAGTTGGCCAAAGAGAAGGCAAAGAAGAGTTCACATTGAAAGATACCTGAAATGCAGGTAGAAATAATTCCTGCATAGGCAAGTCAATACTTGTTAGTACCCCTGTTTGGCAAAAAGTCAGACATTCATAACTGTGATCTGCCATATACTCTACTTCATATTCAATCACAAAAAAAGTACTTTTCTTCATGAATATATAGTATTATTTATGTCCCAATCTTTTAATATTTTCTATTCCTATGTTGTTGTTGTAGGAAAAGCAGAAAGAATAATATCAGTACAAGCTCTCTCATTTTCCCTGGGCAAGTTCTCTTTCTCTACCCAAAAAGTTTTGTCTATTTAGAGGAATTGATTCCAGAAGGAATGGGCAAAGAGGCAGAATCCTTGTCAGGAAAGCCTAGTTCCCAGCAGCTTCTTAGTGCTCCAAAACACTGTGCAGATGGTCACTGCCCAGGTAAGCTCCACAGCAAGCTCAGTAAATCCAGAATATCAACCTGGCACACTCAATCTACCCAGCAAGCCTGAGTACCCTGGACACACTCAATTTACATTGTAGGAGCTGCATTTTTGGTGGGATATCCAAGGAAGAAAATAAATCCCACAAAGGCTAGCTAACACCTTGTCAAATAATTTGTTCTGGATTGTGGGATACTACTGACAGTGGTGTCTTCAGCATTCCAAACCTTCAAGAGAAACTTTACACTTTCCTCTACACCTAGACCAAGTCTCATACATGACTGCAGTAACCCTTTTGGTAATACCCTGCCTTGAACAAGGAATTAGAAAACTACAGAGAGAAAGCAAATAAGCCGACTGACAATTCTGCCCCAAAAGAACACAACCCCAAATACAGGCAGCAAAGGATTTTTTTCTTCTGCTGAGACAAAGACAAGGTACATTCTCCTTCCACCAAGACATGCCAGAAGATACTCCACTCTCAGCTGCCTTTTACAAACACAGATGCACATACTGCAGCCTTATTTGCCAACCTAGGCTGAAACACACAGACATTAGGATTTCTGTGTGAGGAACTGGACTCATCATGCAAGCAAAAAATATCATTTCTTTAACAGCTAATACTGCTATTAAAGCTTTTTGTATTTAATTTCCCCTTTTGAAAAAATGGAGTTTAGTATCTATTAAGCAAACAAGATTCTTTACTTTCTTCTTTCCCATACTTACAACTGCCTTTTCATGATATTCAAGTACTAAGAATCTTGAACTTAATATACGGAGCAAAAGAAATGACAAAAACTGCTACATTAAATTTCCATTTTCAAGTACGACTTAAGTACAAGAACTGCAGATAAAAGTGATACAACTAATGACAAGATTTTCTCTACTTGCTCAATTTAATTGGCAAAGCTATTGTCAGTTCTATCATCTTATACACCCAAGGTTTCAAGAAAGCTCTATTATTCCATAATGCTTAGGCAGAGTTTAGAGTTAAATACCTCATCCACAATTCTTACTGGTGATAAAGACTCTTGCTGGTGCTAGAGAAGGTAAATGAAAATCAAATAGCTATTCACAGAAACTAATTTCATAACACAGGCAAGAATAAGATTGTCTGGCTCACACCAGAATTTTAGTTAATATATTTCGTATGTGAAGCAGAACTTTGAAAATATATATACTCTACAAGGACATTTGAAACCATTACTTCCATGAAAAATCCAATTATGACAGTTGTCTAGCAAAGACAGCCGTATTTCAAAGAGATAGATTAAAAAGAGATGTACAAAAGTAACTTGAACATCTACCTAAAAGTACAAGTATCAAAACTGCTTGTCTATAAATAAAAGCCATATTGCATAAGCTCTTAGTGTAGTCTCTCTCTGATCTAGTTCTTACAATGACCACAGGTTAGACAAAGGATTTGGGATCAAACCACAGCACTCCATGTCCTAGCTGCTGCTTTGATTTCAGCAACTAATGGGGGCATCTAGCACTTTAAAGGGGCACAAGTTAAGTGATTGCATGTATTTTGCCGTGTATTTCCTCTCCAAGTACTAAACTCAATTTAACTCCATATAACTTTCCGTATTCCCAACACAATAGACTGATCTCTGTAAAAGCCTTTTCCTTCCTTTCATACAGAAAATATCCTGTAAATATCTAATTTCCCACTCTCTAACTGACTCCTGTTGTTTACAGGAAGGAAAGGGAACAGAAATCTTGCCATGAAACAGTGAGAGCTAAAAAGTTTTGTTTCACTTCCTACCGTGCAGGTGTTTCATACAAGAAATCTATTTTAATTCTTCATTTCAGGGAGAAAACATGCTGCTTCTTTTTGAAATACAGACTGAGAAATAGAAAAAAATAAGGTTAAGGAAGTAGCAGCATGCTTTACTGTGAAACAAAACAAAGCTATACAATAACCATTGCCATAAAACTTGTGAAATCCCTGGCTTTGGGCACCGCAATTATTTTACACTTTGACTTGTAAAATGGGTTTTCTTTCTAAATCTAATCCTTTTTTACTTTTTTTGCTGCCCAGATAAATGTGCAAAGATCAATGTTCCAGCTACATTTGACCAAAAAAAAAAAATCAAACTCCAAAATAACACAAAAACAATACCAAACTCCTCCCTTATCTGACAAGGTACTTGATTTTAATACTAATGCTGACCACAATGCTACAATCTTCATTTAACACCCAGAATGGAATTCCCTAGTAAAAGATCCTTCTGGAACTCCATCCATATTCTAAACTACAGGAACAAGGACGATGAAAAATAACTTGTGTTGGTTCAAGATGCATGGCATCTCTGTTTGTACACTTGTTTTTCAGTTTCAGAAATACCAACATCCATCATAGTAAGAATTGCATTCTTCTCTCTAAGAGCTGTAATTCTCTATTGCCCACTGGTGTGTGGAAGATTCAAATTCTAAAAGAAGTCAAGCACGTGAGGAAACTAATCATCTTACAGGCCACACATATCACCAAGTTCAAAAGGAAATTGAGAACTTTATTACATAATATCACAGCACACCTATCACAGATGCTGTCACACTATAAAATTATGTAAAAGATAAAAATATTATCACAAGGTTATATTTGTCCCTCCACAGAAGGGATAACTAATTTGATCTAGGCTGGCTGAACCTCACCAGCTACAGGTCAGATTACAGATATATCCCCATCACAGTAAATGTTGTTCCTAGTTCTACATACCAGTTCCCTGTACAGTCAGCAAAAGAAGGATGCCTTCCCAATGGATGCACTTCCAAACTGTTCTACCTCAGCTGCACAGGGAACAACATTAATTTATCAGTGAGCACACTGCCCAAACACCCATTTCAAATCTTAAAGCAAGAGTAAGCCAGCTGGAAGGATTGGAAGGGCCCAAGACAGACTGAGGGTCATCAGATAAATCACCACTGTTTCAATCAAAGCACTTCCAGTGAAACATGCAATTACTTGGAGTTTGTCAAAAGCAGCTTTCCATAGTTTGTGATCAGTTACCTGGGAAAACAAATTATATCACTGCACTGTGGATACTTAAAGAAAGATTTGCTAATTAAGCATAATTAATTACACAGCAGCACTAATTTGAAAAGCAGTCTCCATTCATCTTTTGTCTGATTAAGTCTCAGATTGACTGCTGAGAAGAATTGTTTATAGAACCTGCAATTTTGGATGATCCTTTCTCTGAGAAAGATAACAAAGAGCACTTGCTAAGAAACACGTAAGGTGAACAGCAAATGTACACAACTGACACATTCTCTAATATAAGTAGCAGTAAAAATAGGTCTTTCCTTAGGCCATCAGAATTTTCTTACATACACTCAAAAGCAACTATAGCTTCTTCCTGAATATGACAAAAAATCAACTAACCCTGCTCTGACCTGAAAGAGTTCTACCACATGTAGAATATAACCCCAAGTAAAGAACATTATTATGAAAACAGAAAAGGTAAGCTTGAGATAGCTTTGCCTTTTCAACTGGCTTTTTAAGTGGGAAAGGATCTGTGCTTTGCACTACAATTATTTTGTCAGAAATGAACAGAAGACCTCACAATGCCCATCATTTCTATCTGCAATTTATATGGAACATAAGTATCTTTACTAAAAGGTAATAAACATAGAGCTTGATCTTTATCATTTATGTTTTCAGCATGACACTCCACATATTGCTATCCACATACATAATGTGAACACCATCTTCATTCCCACCTTCATTTTTCTCCTATGAAATATTGTTCAGCTCCAGGCATCCTTTTCTCCCTTTGCAATACCTCATTTTGACAGCACAGCAAAAGCATGTAATAAGCAAGATCACAAAGAGAGCACGAAACAATATCCATTCTGGCACTACCAAATATCAGGTTTGGACCAACTAATTACAGAAAATACAACAGATGAGAGAGATTAAAAACTATAGCTATTTTCAGGAATAGTTCAACATTTAGCCCTAATAGTCTTTTGTTCCTGGTTTGGAGGTTTTTTTGGGGTTTTTTGTTTGATTTGTTTGTTTTATTTTTAACTTTGTATTATGCCAAACTTCATCACAGAAGAGATAAAGGGTTTATATGCTGTATAAACACAGCAAAGCTGAGTACCAAACCTCCAGTGAAAGAGACTGGGGTTCTTAACTTCCCTGCATTTTCAGAGTACAGGGTCAGACATTTGAAGTGCTTTTGTTACCACCTGGACAAAAAAAAAAAAAAAATAGAAACCTCATGAAAATAAACATGCCGAAAATATTAACAATAAAGGAGAATTATCAGCCTGGAACTGAAGTTACTAAACTAGACAGAAATAACTGGCTTCATCCACAGAAAAGCAGATTAAAAAAAATCATCTGGATGACAAGGTAATGCCTGACTATTTCAATTAAAGATAAGTGGAACATGGCAACTGACTTACGGCAACAGCTTAAAAGTAGGAAAAATACAAAAATTATTCACAAATCATAAAATGAGTCTGAAAAAACCCCATAACTAAATCACAGTGTTGTGAATGCTATTCACAGAAATAGGATTAATACTTTTTTCTATTGCTTCCATAGGTGGTCTTAATATTTTGTTTATTATCGACATTCATCGGAAGTGGAAAAAATACTTTTTTGTCATTTTTAAGTAGAAAATACATATTAAGTACTATGCAAAAAACCAAAGCATTTCTTTATCAGCTCTGTTTTCATCAAGCATGAAAAGTAATATGATTTTCAAACAATCAATGGAGAGGAATATTTTACTATCATTTTCTCTCAAAAAACAAGAGTAGAATTTTGTGAATATCATTTGTAAATGCCTTAATGGTTGTAGGATATGCCTTTTGACAGTGTTGCCTGCTTTTTCAAACACACAGCCATTTTAGAAGGAGGTAATAAACGAAAAGGGCTAAAGGCTGAGAAAAAACTAATCAGTTTAAGTTTTGGAGTGGCTGAGAGACACATCTAGAAGTCACTCAGTCCAGTCTGTTGCTCGGAGCAGGACTCCCATCAGCACTGGAAATGGTGAGCCATGGCTGAGTCTTCAAGGGGTGGAAAATCCAGCTGTGTCTCCAGGCAGTCTGTTCTGGTCTGTACCAGCCTCCTGGCAAACTGACCCAAACACACCATACCAGATTCTGGGGCCCATCTGGTGACAGTGGAAAAAATTCACCTCTATCCTTTTGTGGAAGCACCCTGAAGCAGCTATGGGATTCCCTTAGGTCACCCAGCAGCTGCTGCTTTGTCAGAGTGAGCAAGCCCAGCGCTGTCAGCTTCTCCTGCCATCTCATCTGCTCCAAGCAAGGGCCTTCTACCCTTCTTGGTGTTCTCCAGTACTCAATGTCCCTCTTGAAATGCAGGGACCAAAATTAGATAGTTAACATAAATCAAGATCTTTAACATTTCGTCCAGCTCTCCTACTGAAACATCCCGTAATGTAAACAAAGTAGTTTGCAGAATTTTTAAATGAAACACTGAAAAGGTGGACAGTGCCCAGAACTGCATTTGAATGTCTTCCATTTCCCTCAGAATATTAGAGGCAAAAATAGCATAATTGATCATAAACTTCATTCCAAGAATATGAGACTTACAGTTTACTACCATTGTTTTTTACAGTCAACACTCATTACGTGGTGCTTATGGCCAGATTAAACACACACAATGTAAAATGAAGAGGAATATACAAGAAAATACACAACAGAAGAGAAAGAATTAATAGAGATCCTTTCAAGCTGTACCAAGACCTGAGCTGGTATGTACACTGTAACATACTGTAAAAAGAACATTATCCCTCTTAGGTCAAGAGGGGCTAATTTGGAAGCAGCCCAAAACTTTCAGCATTCCAAGTAACATTCATCTATATCCATAGATGAGCAGAATTTGGTGACAGAATAGAATTTGGTGACAGATATTTGGGTCCATGTTTATTCTAATTTCACAGAAGTCAAAGTTTGCCATAGACTAAAATTATTTCACCCATTAAGTGAACTGGACAGACACCTTTTTTGAAGGCTGTAACACCAGATGTTTCAGGATATGGGAGCTGCCTCATATTAAAAAAATTTGAAGCCAAATAAAGTGTAAGTTTTATATAAAAATTTTGATTTGAATAAAAAACATTTGGGAAGTTGGAATGGTACCATAGATCTTTACGTGCTCTAAAAAATTATAAATTAATTCTTCTTTGTTTACTTTTGACTAAGGAAACATTTTAACTACATTTTGGATTCCCATTGCAACTAGAGCCTAATATACTTACACTACAGCCTAGGTAGGTTATACTCTGTTTACATGATCTAAAAAGGAGAAAAATTTGTTCACTACCCTTTCATCCAAAGTTCCTGAACTGTTAATAAATAAATAATTGATATAACCTGTTGGGAGGCAGGGGAAGTTTTTGCTTTTGGTTGGAAATTTTTAATTAGTTTTGCTCCTCTTCCTCTCCATCCCCATCTCCCAGATATAGGTGCAAAGAAGTCTCTGTCACAAAGCATTTCAAATGTGGGCAATTACAATTACCACCTCTACTGCTGTTTCCCAGAATTTCTTTTTTTACTGAATTGCAAAACCAAAGCTAAGTTAAAGTTTTGGTTTAGTCTCTGGCAGGACCTCGTTTTGATTCCTTTTCCATGTATGTTTGACAGATACATGTTCTCTTCTATTACAAAAAAAATTAAACACTAGAGAATTTTGATTGTATAAATTTTCCAGTTTAAATTCATAAGGTCATTGTTCTTGCAGATCAGACTTCAGTAACATTTCAAATATGACACAGTTCGTATGGTTCTGAACAATAAACAGTTTGTATTTCAGACATGCCTAAATATGCCAGCCTGGCAATCAAACTAGAAGTCTCCTAAAGGCACTACTGCACAAGTAGAGAGATGAAGAGAGGCACAGAAAATAGCATTCCTCCTGTAAAAAAATTACTAAGAACCAGGTTTGTTTGCTGTACCAGAAATATGTGAAAACAGTGTTTTTCAGGAATCTTTTTAGATTTTACTGTCTGAGGAAAAAAAAAAATACAGCATATCTAAATGATTGAATAATTAGCAGGGATAACATTTTCGCTTATCCATGTGCCACATACTGTAGTTTTTTCTCCTTCAGTAGGATAGATCCTGGGTCTGTGTATTTAAAATGTCCATCTGCTTCTGAACTTACACAAATGCACTTAACTTTGGAGTAGTTACAGATATTCAGTACTTGAGAAACTGAAGAAATAGCCACCTATGACAGCAGTGAACAAAAAAAAAAGTTGGCCAGAAGACAAATCCCTACCCCATATTTCTACACACAGTTACATGGTTTAGATAAAAGTACACATCAAAGCAATAAAAACAGTGTTAAAAAAGGCATTTACACTCTTAAATTTAAAATCCACCAGTTAAGACTTAACAGATTTCAATACCATTCACATACGACCTAATTGACATCTAAATAAAAAACTAGGAGACTCATTTGGATAATATAAATACATCCAAATAATTTTTCTGTAAAATAAAATTAATTACCACATTTATACAAAGAGAACAACATATTCTCTAAGTGTGTGTTTTTTAAGCCACAAATTCTAATTTTTTCCCCCCAAACATTAGTTACAGTAGCTCTCATATAAGGTTTATGCATAGGAGATAATGCAAATTAAAATGCTGTGTACCCTGACTTGGACCTAAAAAGACACCAAGTTTCTTGCTGTCTTTTATACCCAAATATATACAGATATCTCATTTGAAAAAGACAGCAAGGCTTTGCACCTTTGTGATTCTGCCACCTCGTAAAGGTTGAGCACAGCTTTGGCACAAAGCCATGTCACATCTGCCTCCAAACCAAGTCTCCCTCATTCATCCAGTATGTTGCTCTACCATGTTTTTGTGGGCACAAGCTTTTGATATTTTTATAAAATTCAGTGAATCAGAGGAATTTAACTTGAAACCAACTTTCAAGGCTGTTGAAGTTCTAGAAACACATCCTTTATCTCAGCCATTGAATCAAAACTAAACAAAGACAAAGCTTTCTATTATGAAGCTTCAATTGCTCCTAGGAAGAAGACTGGAGTAAAATATTGATTTACAAATATTTCAAAATTGTGTTTGCCATGACACAGTTTTATATTAATAAAAATTATATATTTATATAACAATTTATACACATTAAGGTTGTATTCTTTATTTCATGCTGAAAACATCAATAAAATGAAAGAGTAATAAAAATATGCAGCCAAACAGTGTAACATTTCTACCAGGAAGAGACATCTAGCAATCAAAAAAAAAATTATAAATCATAAACATCACTGACCAAGGATAAATTGTCTCCTTCTGCTGACTTATAAACCCAAGAACAACAACAAAAGTCTCACCAGTGCTGTGTTTCAGACCTGAGAGTTTTGCTTCTTTTGTCCACTTGGAACACACAATGAAACAGTCACTTATAGTTATTTCTTATTTCTCTTTCTACATTTCAGATGTGTGCATAGGCACCCAAATATACACACTCAAGCCACTCACCCCTCTCACATGTGGCAAGGACTTTCCTACTCCCCAGTCTAAGATCATTATTGTTGTTTTATTTCTTTTTTGCTCAAGACAGCTGTTAAATTGCAGTATACACACTTTGCCTCTATCACAAATACCCTAAATATCGCCCAGTATGTCTTCCTCCTTCCCACTAAGGGATAGTATTTATTGTTTCAATCATGATTATCACCTGTAAGATTTTTAAGCAGCTCACACGTTTAAGAAAAATCAGGTACACAACTGCTTTCTGCAGAAAACCAAAGTCGTTTCAAGTTACCCTACATTTACGAAGTATAGACAGAAAGAAACAAACAAAAGAAACATAAAAGACCATCTAATATACTTTGGATATGAAGAGAGCGGAATATTTTTGCTTGACCATATTTTATCCGCTGCCTCAAGAGAAAAATAGTATCCAGTGTTAATTATTGAAACAAACATACTTTAAAAACTGACCATGAACTTAGAAAACACAGAAAGGTCAGAATTCTAGACCTTGGCACTCTGACAGGACAAATGGTCAATAATCTTGCAGGCCTCAGACTCTGCTTTAGATAAAAATCAGACTAAGACAGTGGGAGTAAGTCCAGGCACAGGCTTTGTCCCCTTTGTACTGAAAGTGACAGCTGAAAAGAATCTGTATCAGCCAAGCAGGGCAGTGACAGTTCTGTACAAAGAGAGACTCACTTTGCAAGTTTTTCATTTTTTTCTCGTATATCCCTCTATCACAAAAGCCAGCATTAAGTTTCAGACACATTTTTTTGTTCTGTGAAGGCTGTAAGGTTAAGGCATTCAGAGTAGTTACTCACTTGTGGACTGCTAGACAAACAGACCATAATTTTGTTACAAACTAGTCACAATATAATAACGGAAAATTAGTCTTGGAAAAAATTATAGGGAAAAGACATAGAAAGTAAGCTTGTGGTGTGCCTAATATGAATCCCAAAGTCTCAAATATTCTACTCAAAATATCAATGATCATCAAATACAGAGCTGCACTCCCACCTGTAATTACCACAGAGCAATCAGGAAAGAACTGAATGGCACTTTTTTCATACAAGGAAAAAAAAAAAACAAACCCACCATCTAAATTCATCTAATTTAGTGCTTCTGATGAAGCTCGAAGTGATTTATTATCTTTCAGATGAAAAAATCTTTTAATCTAACAAAAATTGAGAGCATTTTGTATAAATGAAGGTATTCATTATTAACATTTTCATATTTCCCATGTGTTTTTATTCACTTGGTCTTCTCACCCTCCCTCAAGAGCACCTTGAAAGCAAAAATATCCACCTATTGTGCAACCCATCAGTTTGCAGAGAGAAACTGTTGTTTATATATTAACTTCCTAGAAAACATTCCCATACACCTTATTGCCTCTTAAACATTAACGTTATCAACTCTTCTAATAAGATAATGGCATCTTTATTAACTTCGTTTCTGCATGTGCTCATAGTGTGGAAGTTCTACAAATTGTTCATCTTTGATTACAAAGATAATATTAAAACATACCAGTGGCTACAGAAGTCACATAGAAGAGAAGAAAGAAGAAAAGTGAAGCTATTTCTGTCAAGGATATCAGAGTTATTATTAAATTTATTAACAACTTCCAGACTATACATACTAACTGTATGTTACAGGCAAGATGTTAATATAAGAAAAAAACTGTGATTCCACACGAGACAAAATCTTTCTGACAAAATATTGTTGATATAGAAGTTAAAGAGGCTTTCATTGCCACCCTACCCAAACATCACATAGTTGATTCATTTTATTACTTCATCTGTATGATAAAAGGTGCTAGTCCAATATGTATTTCAGGGAGGGGGGAAATAAAAGTTACAAGATTTGTATCCTGAAAAGTATTTAGGCATTTGAAGTCCATAAATCCCTCTCCAGCCCCCACCCTCACCACCATTTTTGGGAACCATAGACAGATTTTCTGGTCTTTGGAACCTCCTGCAGGGTTTTTATTTCCTCTAACTGCTGAGATAGAAAATCGTTTGAAGTCCAAGCTATTTGAAAGGACAGAACACTCTCTATGTCTGAAAACCACTCTCCATCTACTCCTCTATTCCATACGCCATTATTTTAAAATGCACAGCTGGAAAAGGAATTTCACCAATTTGCCAGTGCTCAAGGGGCAGCCTGTGGTGCTGGACTCCTCAGGGGCCGAGAGCACATCCTCTTGGCAGCAGTAAATGGGAAACCTGATGGGTAGGATGCAAATCTGAGTACACACCTCCCAGCCAGAAGGTGCCCAGGAGCTGACAGCCAGCTGTCTTTCACCAGGAGGTGTGCTCTGCCTCCAGCCTCCAAAGAGATAAACCACACAAGTGGGCACAGTAAACCACCCAAGGGTTCAGTGAGTTATGCAGCTGTACCACAGGCCTACATTTATTAAACAAAGAAAAAGTTATTTTTTGTTCCACAAGTGGGTACTGGGAAGTCAGTTGAGGGATGTGAGAGACAGAATAGAGCATAAGCAAAGAGCAGGAAGATTTTTACTGCATAATGAAAGACTATGTGGGAGGAGAAAAGTATTAGAGTAGAAATTATGTCATTACAGTTTAAGGAAAAAATGCACTCTAAACAGATTTCTTGTTTTTTAATTTATTGCCAAAAAGGTTGAAAGCCATAAACACTTGAGTAGAAGCTCAGATTTTAGGTTTTATAATCTCTCATAACTGCAAGGTTTTATTGTGGTCAGCTTGCCTATCAGAATTTTTATATTATTACTATAAATCAGCTGGGCTACTGGCAATTAGTTGCACCATTGTTGAAAGCCACTTTAAATGAACAAAAAAAAAAACCAAAACAAAAAACCAGTACAGAAATAGAAAAATACAAAGCAAATATAGCAAGCTGTGTTGTTATTTTGGTGCAAATAAGCAAAACACTGGTATTTGAAGAAATCTGTGAGTCAAACTACTATGGGAAGCAAAACCCATTAAAAAGTCACCATTACAAGATAGGGCTCTGTGATCTTTCCATTAAGAATTATTCCAACAGCCATACTGCCTTCATTAGGAGAAAAGGGGAGATAGAAGAGGGGACAGCCCAAGGAATATGCACTTTTTCCACCTCAAGCTGAACGTGAAAAAAACCTGAAAAAATACCTAAAGAGCAAAGTAGGTGCAGCTAATGTAATGCTTTTAAACCTGCAGAACAATAGTTCTCAATCACTTTCCTTAATGTGTGGGGGCTTGGTGGGTTTTGTTTATTTTGCTTAAGTACCCTTCCATTGAGTAAACATGTCTCAGATTACTCAAGTTTGACAAAATGAAGACACAATATTTTTATAATTCTGTCCAAGTCATAACAAGTTAGAGAAAATATTTACTTCCTGAGTATTGAGAAAATAAGTGTTTACTCAAACTTTGTTTCATCTTGCTATTTGCTTTCTTCTCATATATTCACCTTAAATTTTTGTAAAGCACATCAGCTTCAGCAGTGTTCTTTTCAGCTTCCGTGTCTCAATTACTCTGTCACACTGTATAGTATTCAGAACTAGAAACACAGTTTATGTAAAGATTGACATTTTATTTGAGTTAGTTTCATAACAGAAATATATTTTATATTCTCCAAAATTCTCCATCATACAAACAAAATATTAAGTGGAAAGATCAAGAGATTAATTTCAAAAGCTTAGTCCTGCTCTGAAAATAAATGCCAATGAACAGACTTTTTAAACTCACTAATTAATTATTTTGTTCTGAAGGTTTTAGTTTCTGAAGACACTGATCTGTTCCTGTTATCAGTCTTAATGCAACAGTTTTGGAGATTCATAGGTTTAACAGAATTAATGTTTTAATTATTTTTTTGCTGAAAGTATGGCTTAAAAAGGACATCTGACTCAGCTTCTCCATGTTCTTCCATTTTCAACAAAATTAAATCTTCAGAAGGCAAGTCCCAACTTTCCTTGCCAATTGACAAGCAGTATCTATCAGGGTTATTTCTACTTAAAGGAATTTTACCCTAAAGGAAATTCTTTCCATTCCCTTTCCTGTTTGTTTTGATTATCTCAGCATGTATTTGCAACCTCCTTCATACTGAAGATGAATGTTATACAAACACCTGAAATTTTAAATACTTAATAAAATGGATTCTAAAAACCAAAACAAGGATCTGAAGGTCTGGTTCATGCTTTGGTAAACACAGAAATACTTAAAAGTGTAACCACTGTAAAGCTGGATGAGAAAGAGCAGGAATCATCTCAAGCTTCTGAGGTTCTGCTGGCTCTTGTTTACAGCTAATGAAACTAAGAGGTTAAGGCTGAACATTAAAAAAATGCAAACAGAAGATGTTTTCAGAACTGAACCATTTTAATTTGTATTTTTAAATACTCAAACAAATCACAGATATTTTTTTCCCAGCCACATAGGTACCTCTAGCATGGGTTCTCACGAGTTTCACTGTACTAAAATTAGTACCTGGAGCAAAAGAACCAAATACAAATCTATGTTTGACATGCTGAGAGCCAATTTCAAATTCACATCCTGCTCCTTAACACCAAATAATCTTTTGAAAGGGATCCAATGGAATTGCTCAACAGAAATTCACACATTCAAATTCTAGTATTGCTAATCATGTTTTAATCAGTGACAAAGTCAGCAAAGTGTATCTGAAGCCAAACCTGAGAGGACATACTATTGTCTTTAAGCATTTCTTTTATTGTTAAGTTCTATAGTTCTAGAATACTTAACAGCCAATCATTTACTTGGGAATTCTCATCTACTGGTTTAAACAAAGAATATATAATATGAGCTATAATACAAGACCATAAAGAGTCTTGTAAAAAGATCTTCACAATATTGCAATAGAGAAATATTCTGTACAAATTCTGTAATATGATAAAGTGGAATCACAGTATGCTGGAATAGCAAATAAAATTCTCAATTATCAGGGCACCTGATACCACAAAAAAGGTTGTGATATTTAATAGATTAATTCACACCAGAAGCCACAATAGCATTGTATGCAGACTGACTTGTTTAGGGCTTTGCCCAGTTTAGTCTTAAAAAAAAATTGAAAGGATGTAGACTTGACAACCTGTGCTGCCTATTCCAGTTCCTCAGTGTCCTTAGGGTCAATTTTATTTGCAGGTGCCAAATATGAACCTGCTTTAGACTGTGACCACTGTCTCTCTTCCACCTGCCATGTACCCCTGTAAAGGGCCTGGCTACATGTGCTTGATAACCTCTTAGGTATCACGTTGTGAGGCAGCTATTAAGCGTCCCCTGAGCTTTCTGATGTCCCAGCTGTGCAAAGCCATTTCTCTCAGCCTCTCCTAATGTGCTCCAAGCCCCCTCATGTTCCTGGCTTTCCACTGAATTAGATTCAATTTACTCAATGCATTTGAGGAACCAAAACTGGATGGGGTGTATCCAAAGTGGTGGCCTAAAGAATACTGAAGATTGGCAACCCACTGGCTCTACTTCTGCTGTTCCAGCCTAGCATGCTGCTGGCATTTGTCACTGTCAGTGAAGCCTGACATGCTGGGTCGTGTGCCAGAATGTGTGGGTCCCTCCCAGCAGAGCTGTCTCCAAGGAAGTCACCCACCACCCCATCCTGTGGCAAGGGGTAGGAGGATGCATTTAGCCTTATGGAATGTCACGGTCATCGTGGTCCATCCCACCAGCCTCTCTCAGCTGCAGAGCACTGTCCTCAAATGTGTCAGCTACTCCCACAATGTGATGTCACATGCAGATTTGGTAACAATACCTTTCATCTCCTCCTGCAGGTCATTGATCAAGGTACTAAACAACACAGGTCCCAGTACAGTACTTCAAACAAGGCTATTTTAATTACTGCTTAAGGGAAAAAATGAAAACAAAATGAACACAAAACAGAAACATCTCCAGTAGATTCCTTCCTAATAAGGAAGAAAACATAGAACTAAGTGAAAATATGTTTATGTACAAAACATACATGATGAATGGGTTTAAGTTTCAGAATCTGTAAATATAGTCCATGAAAATAAAAATTAATTTCATCACCCAACCAAGGAAACCTAAAGTCATTATCTGCCTTATACATGAGTCATGAAATAAGAAAGACTTCGCACTGTAACAAACAAAGCAAACAAATAATTTCTTAAAATGAAGTTTAAAGTTATTTATCAATGTAATTGATTCATATTATACCCACAGCTGCCACAGATACACTGATCCCTACTTAGGGGGTTTCTAATTGAGTAAATGTCCACCCACAGAAAGCAACACTTGCTGAGAATGGTTTATATTGTGGAGTTGTTTTTTAAGTCACTTGTCTCTGTTACTTAACTGTGATTGTTAAATCACAGAGACAATATCTAAAATCTAACAGATTTTAGATATTTTTACTATTACTTTTCCCTGCAGTGATTACTGTAGCTGCCATAAAGAATACATAAAACTGCACTGAGAGATGCAATTGAGACAGCTGACATAGAAAAAAAGAAAATCTCTAACTTGCAACTTTAAATACCTCTGACCTACAGGCATACTGAACACTGGAAAATGAGTGGATAGGAATATTGATACTGTTGGCTACAGCCTACATAAGAAAGAGAAAGTCATTACTATTAAGTATCTATTTTCCTCAGGAGAAAGAATTATTATTATTATATATATGTGTAAATATTCTAACACTCAGCCCCACAAAGCAAGGGTACATACTCAATTAGCAATTTGTGCATACAAAGACACAGTTTGTACATCAATTACCAGGCAGAGTACATTGATACATTGTTAGTTATAATGTAACCTTATATATGTAACAATACTTTAAAAAATAAAGCAGTAAAATACAAACTAAAAACAAAGCACTTTTCAAATGTAGTTTCTATTTGCTGCAGATCAGTATAACAGAAAAAATGGTCACTAATTTTTATTTACTTCCTAAGGAAACAAGGCTTATGCACTCATACAGTGCAACACCTTCCTCCACATCAAGATTTTTTGAGCCTATTTGACTCTGCAGAATCTGATAAAGTTTCAAGGGTAGTTATGCTCCTAGAAACTTTATTTCAAAGATTAAACAAGCATAGAGAAAAAGCACAAAGCATTCCAAGTGTGACAGAAGCAGACATTAGCAAAATTACCAGATCTGACAATCGCACAGACTAATGAAGTAGTGCTTGCCCTTCACTCAGAAATCTCCACCAGAGGCTATGATTTCCAGGGGTCTAGGCTAAGCAGCCTGGCTCAGAATGTCAATAAAACCCTCTGCTCTATCAGTAGAAATTTCATCTTATACAGAAAATATTTGAGCTCAATTTATATTTGAGGTTTTTTGGTGTAGCACTCGGAGCAACCACCCATACAGTTCTTGACCAGTTTAGATAATCTCATCTATTCTGATTGCTTTTTGTAACAAACTACTCAAATCCTACACTTAAAGAAGTGGAAATGAGCAAACCTGTTCACACACTGTAACTGTTACGGATTACACCAATCACTGTATTTACCCCACCTCATCTCACCAACTCTAAAATTAGCCTTTTGAAATGGTTTCCTATACAAACAAGTTTGTGTGATTCAAAGATATCTACGAAGTTACTAAGAAAATTTTGGGGGGAGGGGATGGAAACAGCAGAGGATCTGAAAAGGGGAAGACACCCACCTCTGGAGTACATGCCTGATCGCAAAAAAAGTAGTAGCCAGACAAAGGAGAAAAAGTTTTGAACACTGACAGGTTTGTCCCAATAGTTTCTAATTCTGTCAGGCAGCTTCCAGGACTGAATGCAGATGCCTGTGTATCTCTGCCAAATTATTCTGTGAATGGACTGTTGTTTCAGTTGTCTGAGAAGAGAATTTGAAATAGAAGGTTATGGTTTTGATAAAAAGATTTTAAGTACCTGGACATCGCTTAATTGACTTCTTCAGCTCAATCCAGGTCAAAGAACTTGGATCAAGTTCAAAAATCCCTCTATAACAATAATATAAAGGAGGCTATGGAAGTCCTAAGGTAAATCTCAAGTTTTAGCATACTTTATTACAAATAATTTTAAAATCCTCAGCTATTTAAAAGCTTTCTTCATGGGATCTTCCCTGCTGAACATCCCAACAAGTTTCCCATGCCTGAACATCCCAACAATCTAAAAGTTATTGCAGTTGAAAATATTTGCACCTCTTACATAAAATGATGATACTCAGAGAATGACTTTGTAGTTATTTCGTTTGCTGTATTTAACAACATTCATTCTTTTCCTAATTTACCATGTAACAAGACAGGACAGTAGGTCTTAAAAATGCCAACACCTCAACAGTTACTATGTGGCTTATCACTGAACACCAACTTCATCTGGTGTTTTTGTCAAGGACATCACAAACTCAACCTAACAGAAACCCCTAGTTGATTTCACTTGTTAGCTCCAGTGTCAGACTGTAGTGCACTGACATAACATAGCTTTAAACTAATTCCTACCTTGGCTCAATTCTTATCACAAGTTTCATACTGACATATTTCAAACATTTTTCTCTGAGCCTCAGATGGAAGAGAACAGAAGATTAATTACAATACTGTGGAAAAAATAGGGCATGGGCCTGTAAATACAATGGGTTGTTTTACATTAGTCCAACGAAGAAAAATTATTCTCACACTGGGTTTGAATTCATCATCAATTAGAATTTTTACACAACAAACCCAGAGCATCCTGCTGAACCCAAATCACAGCTGGCAATTCTGCAGCCCAGTGAGGCAAGGTAGCCACTGCCTTTGAAAAAGCTCCCTCCGTTGCTTTAGGGAAACACCAAGAGGAGCAAGAATAATAAGCTGTTGTCCTGACAACCTTACAAAATAAAACCTAGGCTTACTTTACTATAGCAGAACACTACAGACAACCTGATCACTGTAAACCGCTCCTAGCTTCTAATTCTTCAAGTGCAGCTGGCACTTCAATAAGCAAGACCAGCACAGCAAAACACATATGCTTACTTACACACTGTTGATGATATGCACATTAGGTACGAGAATGTATGAACAGACACAGACACACTTTTCTGTTCTTTTTTTCCACCCCAACACTTATTTTCCACTTTGTGTCACACTAGTATTACAATGGGGTTTCAAGCTAAAATGTATCAAGTATTAATTTTCAATGCTGAGAAGCCAGAAAAACACTTGGAAGCAGAGGAGTACTCTTTTCCTTGAACGCAGTTTAGGTATCTAAAAGTAGGAAGTAATTAGTTTTGAACAGAAAGCTATAAATGTGAACAACCAGAGAAGAATGATAAAATAACTTGCAACTCTCAGGTGGGGAAAAAAAAAACAAAAAAAAAACAAAAAAAAGCCCCACAACAAACCTGGACAAACCCTAACTGACTGAAATGTCCTATTTTTTACGAACACCTTCTTCACAAATTATGGGAAATAGAGCTGGTGTTTTGCAATGACAATTTTGCTAACTATGCATTAATTTCAGTACTTCTTTTTACTCCCCCACATGAAAGGGAAAAAACTAGCAAAAATATGTTAACACTATGTGCACTTATAAAGACATACTTTAGAATGTTTCAGCCTGCCCTTACCTTAATTGACATTTCATTGCCACAACCCTTCAAAATTTATGTGATTTTACTGAAATGACTGTAAAAATCAAAAATGGATTATAGAGTAGCCCAGAAATTCCTTTCCATCTCATATATATGGAACTAACAAGTGTAAAAAAGAAAAGGCAACTCAAAACAAAACACCAAAAATGCCAAATCACTTGAAAAATTTTATCAAGGTATTAAAACACATTTTATTGCATTTAAATTAACCTACCACAGAATGTCTGATGTTCTCAGAGTACCTTTCCTAATAGAAACATTTTAAGTATTGTAATCTGTTGTTCCTGTAATTTGTAAAATTTCATTACAGTTTGTATCAGGTTTAAAAAAAAGTTGGTGAGCCTAAAGGGAAATGGAAGGGCAAATTGATGAGTTTTATGAGAGCTTTGTATCTTTAATCTTTTAGGTAGTCTTTGAAACATAGATATTTCACAATATTAATTTTACAGGTGTTAGTCATATGAAAAAAATTTGATTGGATTTATGTTAGAGGACACATGATACACATAAATGCAGGCAGGCATTATCACAATCCACAGCCACTATGCCAGTGAGAATTCAGGCAGCCAAAGGAGAGGGGGAGGAAAGAAGAAACAGTAAACAATACAGGAGCATTGCACAAATATCTGCAGAGCTGGGTATGCAACTTTGCAGGATCCAGAACAAAAAATGAAGACATTATATAAGAAAAGATTCAAAGTCAATGGCAAAACTCCAAGTCCTGTGCTCAGAATTTTATTTAAGCTGCTGAGGGGGAGGGGCAGCCAGACAACTTCAGCTACTGCCACCTTCCAGCCTCCCAGCTACAACAAGCCAATTTACTACTGCTCCTCTAGCCTCCTTCCAGATTCCATCACTTTCAAAAAATAGCTATGGTATATTTCTACATTACATGTCACAGCTTAAAAAAAAAGGAAAAAAAAAAAGAGTAGCTACAGGTATTTTTCCAAAGGAACACAGAATCCCCAGTTAACAGCACTAAAATAAATGCCTACTTCATTTCAAAAATCTACTATTCTTAAAATGCCTTACAAGCATCGAATCCAATAAAGCTGTTTACTTGCATGTCAAAAAGACAGGACAGCGGCTGCTTACATTTACTACATGTTCAGAACACTACCTCCATAAGGATTCAAGACACTTCTTAAAACAAAACCTTTAATTATGTATGCACTGCTCATTATTTAAGAAATTCCAGAAAACCAGAAGAATCCACTTATAAATCTTGAGTAGCTAACTGCTGATGTAATTACAGTTTCATGATCCAAACAAGAGCCTACATATCTTCTAGTAAGAACTATGGTACAAACTAATCACAATGACATTTCTGCCTACTGCTGTCCTGTCTAACTAAAAACTAGAAGAGTATCACCAACTATAATAATCCTTTTCAATCTTCTGCTCATTCAATTATGCCTCAAAGTGGCTTCAAATCTGGGGTCAGTGCTTTACTACAAAGGCAGGCAGGTTCTCTCTCATTTACTTCTGTCAGGATAAATCAGATGTTTAACATTAGGTTTGCTTTTTCACAACAAACTAAAAAAAAAAAAAAAAAAGACAGCTATTCATGTGAAATCCTGACAATTCTTAAAAATCTAACCAGTCATATGACATCATCACTGAATGTCATCAGGAATTAATGTTATTCTTAATGCAGTTTATGTAAACAACTAGTGTTTAAAAAACAAGCAAACAAACAACTGTGAAACATACTTTTTAATCTACTAAATACAAATTCCCTCATAAATTCTTCTTATTGGATTCTTTCATTTAGTAGACAGTTCTCACACTCTTCTCTCAAAATTCAGGTAGAAAAAACAGGGTTGAAAAAGACTATCAGGGGCACCCCTACCTTAAACTCCATTGACTCTCCAGATTTATAAAAGGATGAAAATTGTGCTGAAAATAAAGTGATAAACTCAAGTTGGTCTTGCAAGAGGTAACTTTTCAAGGAATCAGATATAAATTATGTTAACTAATACAAGAAAGATTTCTACTCTGAGGACAATACTGCAACATCCAGAAAATAAACAGCCACCTCCACTTCACTGATCCACAACCCAGCTTACTCAAACATTTTATAATTGCAAAGCATTTTAAACTGCAAAGATAAAATTGCATGGAAAAAGAGCATTTGTCAAACCCAGGTTTCATTCAGGCTGTGAAAACAGCTACTGTTGGTAATCTTGGATGACTAACGTGAGAAAGTATATAACCCAGTGCCCCACCCTCTTTCCACAATCTGTAACTTGTATTATCATAATAGCATAGCATTTCTTCCTCTATATTACCAAACTAGATCTCTCAGCAGTAAAAGGCAGGAACCTACTGAAAATATTTTAACATCCAACCATCTAAATATAATCCTAACTCCAGGCAAGGCAAGGAGAAAATACTTCCTTTCTCCTTCAGTTTGAACAGGTGATCTGCAGATAAAGAGTTTAGGTGCAATGCCCTATCTCCAGTATGAAGCTGGAAGTGAAAAAACGAACTGTCGGTTCTGTCATAAAAGTCAAAAGCAGCAAAAAAAAAAAAAAAACCAAAAAAAACAACAAAAAAAAAGGAAAAAAAAAAAAAAGGATGGCTTTGCCATCTGTTTGACCACTGCTTTGCTTAGTTCCTCATTTGACTCTCTTCATTTGCAAGAGTATTTCACAATGCACTTGAGTAATGGCATGTCATGAATGCCTACAAAAAGAAGACCATATTATCTTTCTTTCAGAAAAAATGAAATATAAGCCTTTAAAAATACTCTAATATGTACAATAAGCAAATACCAGCTACAAAGAACTAAGGTTTTATTTAGTTCTAAGCTCTAAGCTTCACGTTATATCCTTGGCATATATGAATGAGACGATCTTTAATTGATCCAACAGGATTGGTGAAACAGTCTGGCATCCTTACAAGCATTCCTTCTGGTTACATGTAAGTGCTGCATGACCTGCTAAGGTAACCCACTGGGCATGCAAAACCAAGACAATACATTCAGAGACCTCCCAAAATCTAGCTTTATATGAATCCTACATAAATTATAAATCAACCGTTGTGGACCGTAAGTGATGTTTAAATATCTATAATGCATTAGAGCTCTTGATGATTTAAACATGTTTGCATTAATAATACAAGATATTTCAAAGATCAAATTCGAAGATTTAAGTATTTCAGAACCACCACTGAAGAAGTGAATGGAGGCCAAATAATGCATTCCCACTGACAAAAGGCACAGTTTTGTAAAAACACAAGAAATAGAGTAATAAGGCATCAAGCCTAGGCATTTCTATATCCAGCAGGCTGTGAAGCACAATGCCTCTGAATCAAACTCCAAAACGTTTGAGTCTAAGGTAGCTAGGTACAGAATCTAGGGGGAAAATAGCTGAACAAACGTTATTAATGAGCTATGGTCCCTTTTAAAATAAATCCATCAAACTAAGTAACTGAGGCTGAATTATTGGCTTTTCCCCATTTTCAAACATCCTGCGTTTCAGCTGCCTTTCTTTATAGCAATGTAAATATTATGCAGAGTTACCTTCCAACTAAACAAACTTTCTTTACATATTAGTAACACACATATAAAATAAAGTCTAAAGCATCAACATGAACTAATCTAAACAATGATTTCTGTCAGCAAGCTTCAAATCTGCTCGTGTCTCATCGGTGCAGAACTGACCAGAAGATAGTTTACTATTCACGTGAAGAAAAAAAAAAATAGACAAACATAGAAATAGCAGGCTGCAGAGACAGATTACATGCTTTCCTCCCTTACAGGATAGCTGATATAAGAAAGCCATCTAGTGTTAACTTTCAGAAGTGAAAACTGCGCACAAAAGAGCTCGGGAAAATTTACATGTGCAATTCTCTTCAACTTTGCATGTCTTTTGCATCGTAAAAAAAAATAAAAAAAATAAAACTAGTTTCCTCTAGAAAAGCCAGGCTGAAAGCAAGCATTCAAACTACCGATGTATGATAATAATGCAGCACCAAGTACTAAGGTAGTTTACTGACCTACTTCGTGAACCTTAACAGCCATATCTGAGATTTGTCAGCTTCGGAGTTGCCTTTGTCAAGCCTGGGTAACGCTACTTCCCCATCCGCAGGGGCTCGCACGGCGCAGCCGAGCGCTGCCGCCCAGCACAGAAGGGCTGCAAAGCCACCAGCATCAAATCTGAGGCAAAGTTGAGCCGAGCTGGCTCCTATTTAACGAACCGAACGTCAAGTTTGGAGAACGGACCCCTGAAAAGCTATCGGAGTATTACAAGATAACAAAGAGTGCAAAAGGATGCAGCCTGCGCCTTGTATCTAGCAACCAAAAAAAAAAAAAAAAAAAAAGAGAGAGGGATTTAAATCATTTAAGAAAACTGCACGAGCTGAAGAGGCTTTCCCTCTGCTACCCCAAGCGCTTGGCGGTCCCCGCTGCACCATGCCCGCTCTGAGCAGCAGCTCTCCCCAGAGATGTCCGATCCGCAAACTTACTCCGCAATTGCCATTATTCTTGGAGTGAGGCTCGGAGAGAGGAGCGGGGGGCTCGGGCTGCCGCACCCGGCGGCAAAACCACCCCGCAGGTGACTGGCGACCCGGCGGACACCCCCGCCGCCCCCACGGCCATTCTCTACGGGGCGGATCGCATCGCTATTTATAAAGGCGACGTGCGGGAGCGAGTCGCCCCGGCCGCCACACGGTGCCCGCCGCGCCGGGGCGGGGTGGCCGCGGCCGGGGCGAGGACGGGGCGCCGCTGGGGAAGGGGGCCCGCGCCTCCCCGCCGCTTTCCCACCCGCCTCAGCCCTCCGTCCTCCCGCGGAGCCCGGAGAAACGGAGCCTCCCTCCCAAAGGCACCTGAGGGAAGAGGAAATGGGTCTGCCTTCACAGCACCCCCTTCCCTGAAGCGCTCCCGAGCCCTTCCCGGGAGGGAAGGCACTCGCACGCCCGCGGGGCACGGACGCGGTGGCGGGCGCCGCTCCTTACCTGGTGCTGTCGCGGCCGCCGCTGCTGCCCGCGCTCCGGCTGCTTCGGCCGCGGGACCCCCATGCCCCCCGCGCACTCCGCTCCGCTCCGCTCCCCTCCCGCGGGACGCGCCACCCGCGGGGCGCCGGAGCCTTGCACGGAACCGGGGGCCGTCCGCTGGGGTGCTGCGGGGTACTGCGGGCTGGCGTGAGCGCCGCTGCTCCTCCTCTCGTTCCCCCGCCACCCCTTCCTGGCGCTCCCCCGCGCTCCGCCCGGCGCTGGGTCTGGAGTGCGGCTCCGCCGCCGGACGGGAGGGCGGGGCGGCGGCGGGAGGGCGGGGGCAGCAGCGACACTCACACCCGCGCCCGCCGGCCCCGCACGCCCGCAGCTCCGCCCGCCCGCCGGCCCCGCCTCCCGCGGCTCCGCCGGCGCGGCCCCGGGGGACCGCCAACTCCGCATTGGCCACCGGCGCTGTCGCGCATCCCAAACCCCGCGCCCCGCCTGACACCGCCTCCCCCGCCGCCTCTCGCCCGCCGCGGCGGGGCGCGGACGGGGATCCCCGGGGCTCCGCGGGGACAGGCGGCCAGCTCGGGATCGGAAGCGAGCAACAGGTGGGGTGAGGGACGCAGCGAGGCAGAGCGTGGGAGGCCCCGGGAAGGGCCCTCCCCGGCAGCGAGCCGGTGAACGCCCGGTCCTTCAGCTGGCCCGGGCCCCCCAGCTGCTGCCGTGCCCAGCCGAGCGCGGCGGAGCAGCGCCGAGGCAGAACGGCCCGGCGTCTGTCCCTGCCCCGCACGGGGCTTCGCTTTCAAGACCCTGGACAACTCCGCCCGGTCCGGCCGCTCTCAGCCCCCACTCTTGCCCCTCTGCCGCCCTCGGGCTTCTGAGGCTCCCGGAGTGGCGAGCAGCAAGGTGACTGGGACTCTGTCATCCTACAGGCTCTGCATTGCCTCAGTGAAAGTCCGTCTCAGAGCCTCTGGGCTTGCTGTGCCCGCACGACTTTAGTGTGTGCTCTTACCCACATCTTGCAACCGGGGATACCTATAGAGAAGAAACACATGGCAGTGGAGTTCTCGGAATTGCCCTATGTGCTCTGTCTCCTGCGTACACTCATAAGTTTCATGTGGATCAGGAGCATGGAGCTTTTCCTCTGTCTTGTGCAGCCCTGAACAGGTTAGTTTGCCTGCCAAATAAGCCGTGGCTAGATATCCACATTTCCTCCACCTCCCCAGCATGTTCTGGTAAGCAAACCAAAGGCTGTTTTCAGAATTTTAATTTCCCTATTTCTACTCTGCGGGCTAGTTCTGCAAAGAACCTTATCTGTAATCATAGGGCCCACTTCTACACAGAGGTTGCAAAATAGAAGATGTTATCAGGACTGATGTGGCTGCTCCCATCTGCTACCCCAAATGACGAGGCTTGTAATACCATTGGAATAAAGTCTACTCCTACAGAACCCTACAGAAACAATCCAGGATTCTTTTATGTTTTTCCAGTCCTCTCTTGCTTTCTTTCCCCTCCACCCATACCCACCTCTCAGGGGTAAGTAACTTTCTGGTTGTACCAGTTCATTCAGCTCTGGCAAGCAGGCTGAATGTTGACATTTACAAATATTCCACTGCCTAGTAAATGTCTCCTCATTGCCTACCTTTTGCTGGAAGCAGAGCAGAAGACTATAGTGGAAAGGAGCTGCCACGTGTATGCTAAAGATCCAAAGGCCAAGTTTTGGGTTATTGCATCTAACGGTTCCTTTAATGCACATTTTACATCAAGAAATACAGTCCACAATCCTAAATGCAAGCATAGGCTTATTAGAACATACTTTGAGGTGTCAAGATTAAAAGCACTGGCAAGCATTACATTCATTAGTTAGGGTTTGGATGCTCGCTTGAGTGTTATTGTTTTGGTTGAAATGTTATTTTAGAATGCTATAATTTCTACCCAAAATCACTAGTCCAGTTAGGCAGCAGACTGTCTCTGTACTGACAGGACCACGGAAATAATATTATTATTGTCCTAAAAAAAGCCTCAGAAAATGCACCACAAGTGAAAGGAATGGTGTGTTTTTCACTTTGTCCTGTTACAAACAGTGTCCTTCCAGGAAGGCTCATTCTCTTAAAATGGAATGAAATTACAAAATGAAAGAAAATATAAATGCAAACAGAGGGAATCGGAAGAGGTTTGAGTGTGTACAGAGTATAGCAGGCAGCGCTTGTCTCTGATTTCCGTGCTGACCAAGTCCTCAGTGCTAGAGGGCTCTGGCTGCTTGTTCCGATGAGTCCCTCTCGCTCCGAGGACAGACTCCGCAGCAACTGCTGAATCTTCTCTCCTCGTTGTGGTTCCTCTCGCACGCCGCATCTCTTGCGCCGAAAGGAAGCTGGGTGAGCAGTGCACGAAGGGGAGCTGGGCGAGCAGAGCACGAAGGGGAGCTGGGCGAGCAGAGCAGGAAGAGGAGCTGGGCGAGCAGAGCAGGAAGGGAAGCCGGGCGAGCAGCGCCGCTGCTCCCCATCCCCCGCGAGGCCGGTGCGGGGCTCCGGGAGCGCCGCCCGGCCGGAGCCGCCCTCCGCCGCCAGGTGTCCCCGGGCAGCCGCAGGGGGCCGCCCCGGGGCCGCGCTCTCGCTCCGCTTTGCTGAACTCGCCCGGGGAGTGCCTGACCCACCTCGGCTCCGGCTGATTTTCTCCTGCCTGCACCCTCAGTGCAGCTAAATGGTTCTTTCATAAGCTTGGCTATATTTCATGTGCAAACTTAGGAAGGCGGTAGCACACTGTACTAATAGCTGTAATATTTTGCATGCTAAGAACAATATTTGCATGTACTTACTCTGTTTTCTTTTAAAGACTAGTCTTATAAAGCACTTCGGATGCAAATCAGCTTCCTCCAATATTATTTCGGTGTTTCACCTACTGTCCTAAAGAACATTATGCTTCAAAAACCTGACATCTTATCTGTAAGTCATGGCATTTCCTTATCCTCTAAAAAAATGCCACTCAGTGCTTACCGACTGCAGTGGTGAGCTTAACTCCTTCCTGTACTTAGGGTGTATTCACCCATCTGCACACTGTCCTGTCTAAAGGGGCTTCATCTGGATGTGAGAAATGCTTAGGCGGCCTGCTGTGTGGTGCCTCTGAGGCTGACATCCACCATTAAAAAACAGACAAACTGTGGTAATGCCTGTGAATTAAAAAAAAAGTATTTCTCAGATGACAGAATGTACTTCATGATGGAACTGTGATAACTGACTTACTTAACAGGTCTAGGTATTTACAGCCAACACTCTAAATGGTGTTTAGGTTGCATTCCCAAAAATAATCATTACCTGTTTCTTGACAAGATCCAGCACACTGATACATATTAGGGTTTTGCTGTTAGGACAGTTTGGAATCTTGCTGTGATCACTGCTTTTCTGCTTTTTTTTTTTTTCCCCCTCCTTAATTTATTTTTTAACTTTTTTTTTTTTTTTCCCTCTCTGACTCCTTTTCCTTCTCTCTCACTCTTCTCTCACTCCTCCAGTATCATTCCTTTTGGCTTCCAGGCTACCATCTGTGTACCCTCAGGGAGTCAACAAGAGAAGAACAAGGGCCAGAAACCAGAACACAGGTGAAAAGAGGTAAACAGAAGCTTCTTGCAATAATAAAGGAATGTTCAAGCCTCAAAAGCACAAGAGCAAATGAAGCAAGAGGAATCCCTCGCCCAAACTAAAAACTGATAAACCTACAATTGAAATGGGTGGGAAAAAAGAGGACACTGACTTTCGATTCAGGTTCTAATTCTTGCAGGATGCATGTATTTACTTGAATTGCCTCGTGAAGGACACTCACTTGCCACAGATTTGGGATAAATCACAGCAGGACAGTTCAGCCTTTGACAATATAGATCCTGAAGGTATTATAACAGCTCAGCTACACAAGTAACATGCAAGCAGAAATCAGACAGAAGACACCCCACAGACTACATGCTGGGCAGCTCTGATTAAGATGGGTGCCACCTTTTTCCTGCAGTTCTCTCCTCCTGTTCTGATTTAACTTCACTTCTCCTGTTGATATTTAACTTTCAGAGTACCCAGCTCAGCCACATGTGAAACTAGTCTTCAGACACTGTTAGCACACAAGGAATTGTTCCAACATCACCTACTAAGTATTTGTTTCCAGTGACATAAAGACAACTCTAACAACCAAACTGGACTTTTTCATTCGTTCTTAGGGAAGTGGATCCAACTGAGATCCTTGGAAGTGGTGTGGGAGAGGGAAAAGACATCCGGTAGCCACATGATGAGGCTTGTTTTGCTGACAGAAGGCAAATAGAAATAGGCAAGCTGAAGAAAGTTTAGGTTTGTTTCCTCAGCCTTGTGCATAAGCCTAGAATCCAGATGAAGTAAGTGTGTGCTGAGCACAAGATTTCACTGATACATAAAGATGTTATCTCACTCACAAATCTTTTTGCTGAGGTTGCTCAGTATTTCCTAATGCAGTTAACAAGGCGAGGTGCTCTATTTGGGAATTCTGGCTAGGTCTTTGGAGCAACTTCAACTCCCTTTGGTCAACCAGAGGAAGGCTGTGAGCAGCAGCAGCAATGCAGCTCTGGCTTCACAGGCTCCCAGTGAATCACCATGCCATCCACAGGCTGGTCCTAAGGTCAGCACTGCAGGCAAATCCCCAGACTCCATGTTTCCATAGATCCAGCAGCCCTGGAGCCGCACTTGTATAGCCTGGTGCATACAAGAAGTCCTATTCCAGTAACCACTAAGATTTGGCAGTTTCTTATACCTCAGAATAGGCTGAGTGGATTTTGTTCTTCTAACCCCAAGCTGCCCTTTCATTTGGACATTATATGGGTGAAACCATGTACTCAAACTCTGTAAAGTGCAAGCAGAGTTTACCACAAACTAATATTTCATCCCAGTGGCTTCCCTAAGATATGAGCAATTCAGTGAAACAAAACATCCTCTGTATCCTCTGAAACTAGTTTTGAAAGCCCAGATGGCAGAAAATACCATTGGTTTTAATTAGCAATATCCTTTACATGAATCCCCTATTAACCAAAAGAGCATACTATATTTCATCTCACTTCCTCTAGTTTACTTACTACTGCCTCTCTTCTCTGTGGTTTACCAGCAGGAAACCACCAGTGGGGACATATCCAGATAAGATTAAACAACATAATATTATCATCCTTACTATAACCAGGCTGGCAGATTTTTTTGCTAGATGCTAAAATGAGATTCACAGACATTTTGGCTTCCATTCTCTGTGGAAAGAAACCATTCTTATCAGTCCACAATACTTCACTAATTCCTGAACTATTTCACTTGTGACAGGCCATTTTATTTTATTTTATTTTTCACTGAAATGCACTCCAGACAGAAATCCAGGTTGACCCTAATTGAATGTAATAGGAAGCAGAAGCAGGGTGTCCTGGAAGTGGATGTATCTCCAAAGGTAAGAGTGTTTTAGAGCAAGGTAGTTGTGGGCACTGCTCTGAGGAGCTATTGAAAAGTCACCAAGTGACTTCTTTCTAGTCACAGCGGGACAAGAGTGTGCCTGGCTCCATACATTTCTAGCTCAGCTCCCCTCTGAGGATTTTTCAATGGACACAAAACCTCAAGACTACAGATGAGAAAAAAGAGATGCAGACAGATGCAGGGGAAAAAAGATGGGCTTTTTTCTTGCACCATGCTTATCTCATTCTACCTTGGATATTCCCAGTCCAAATTCTTTATGCCTTGTCATGCTGGGTAAAGCATAAAATCCCTGCAGCAGCGTAAGTAGAGCTGCATGTGACATTTGCAGCCATTGTATACATCACTTTTCACTGAGACTGGAGCAATATTAACCCATAGCTAACATGGATGGTCACTTTTTACTTGCAAAATCTCCCAGAGTTTTTTATGGGATCAGTACTGTTCTGCAGTTCTGGAAGAATGCTGCTGTGGTTTTTATCAGAAAACTTCAGTGTCTTGAAAAGACATCTCTAATCCCTTAGTTGTTTCACAGATACTGAGACCACATTAATTCCCAAAGAATTTCTCCTGCCAGGTAACAGAAAGTTCACCCAGTAAGGGAATCTCATCACTGTAAACAGGTTGCAACATCCAACTACTGAGGAGGGAGGGGAAAAACTGGAGTAAATTGGCATGACGAGGTGTGTGAATGAAGTCAGCCAGGGAGAAAGGACAGTCTAGGCATCAAAAGACTGCTTCAGCCCATCCCCAGGGCAACTTCTGCTGGCAACTCTCATAATGTCTGCATCTTAGGTCAGGCAAATTGATAATATACACTAAAATGTCATTATAATTATCACTGAGATCAGTTCTTAATATGACCACTCTTCTTCCTTTTGGGGTTTGTTTTTGGTTTGTTGTTGTTGTTGTTGTTTTTGTTTGTTGGTTTTGGGGTTTTTGTTTCTTTTTGTTGTTATTAATTTGACAAGCATATCTTCTGGGACTGACATTTTCCAGACTTGGTAATAGCACATGACAAGTTTTGAAAGATGAAAGAGAATCAGCAGAGCAACATATAAAGATTATTTTCCACATGGCTGGACCAAAACTTTTGCACTTGATATAACTCCAAAAGAATCTGAAATTAGAAACAAAACATAATTATTAAAAAAATACTTAGTTCTTAATAGAAAAATGTTCTGAGCTAATTTTTAAAGAAGTTTGAAGGTTTTGGCATTTCTAAGTTGTTAGTTGTTAATGTTTGTTAAATTTTCATTTTAAGATGCTGTAATGAGATATAATTGGGTGGGTTGTTTCTCAAATGGAATAAAAGATTATATATATTTAAACTAGATAGTTCTTTTAATAACTGAGGTAAAATGAAGAAGAGAAGGCACTATGAAATCACTATTGATCTCACCACACCAAACTAATTTATTTGGGAAAGACTTAAGATGGTGCTGAGAAGTATGGAAAATCCATTGATAGAGAAATTGATCTTTGTTAAGGACATTCTACTTGAAGAAAATTAGTTAATACTTTTTCAATGTTCCATAAAGTCCTAGACTCTAAAGCTCCAAAGGCCCATTTTTGATGATCTGCTCTGACCTCCTGTATATTACATGTCATTGAACTTCTATGAATTAATTTTTGTTTCAGTTATGTGTCTTCTAGAAAAATTTCCAATCATTATATACATATTCTCACTAAAGGAAAATTTACTGGAGTCCTTGGTACATTGTTTCAATTACTTTCAGTGTTAAAAATGTGTGCCTTATTCCTAGTTTGAACTGTCTACCTTTCAGCTAATATATCTTGTTATACTTTTGTCCACTATATTGAAAAGTTCATTCACGCTGTGTGCTCAGTGCTGGTACTTACTGACAGTAACTGTGCTACTCCTCAGTCCTTTCTTTTATAAAGGACATAGATACAGCAATGAGAGGTTTCTGCTATGATGTGTTTTTCATTTCCCATAATATGTTTCGTGGTTTTTCTCTGAATTGTTTTCCCTCTGAGCTCGTTCTAAATTCCTGAAATGTAGGAGAATGCAGATGCCATACTGTCAAGAACCCTAGGGAGATGCCTTCTGCAAGCAAGGATCTTTGTTAAGTTTCTATTGAACCATTTCTGTTACTTTCAAACTGTGCCATTAGAATCTATGCTCCTATTCCATCTCACATCTCCCAGTTCTCATTTTAAAGTATTCCATTTGAAACAGCAGACAGACAGGAAACAATCATGACTTATTTTGTGGGCCTATTATATAGCATTGTTCTGCTGACCACCATTTGGAATGGAAATACAGAATATTTTAATTCACAGGAGGAATCACAAATCTCAGAGAAGTAATTTGTTTTAGCTCACCGAACTATTTCTAGTGGAATCAAAATGCAAATTCACTTACTTTTGATGGTTCTCACATGGCCCAAACCATTATTTAACTCTTTATCTTTGGTGTCATGTAGGTGATGAAGCCTTTCTTGGATCACGTACGCATGAAACACATTTCACTGGCTAATCTGGCCCACATGAGAGAAGCAAAGGTGAATATTTTTGAACATGGGCCTCCTAATAACCTCAGAACTTTTACTTTTGTTCTGTGCTATGACATCCACTGATAAGACTATTTTCTACAGTTTTCTAGCAGAAAACACTTTCAGCCCCTAAAATTCACAAAGGATGCAAACTGAGGATCACAAGAGAATCCATGTTTGCTTTTAATTTGGTGCCAGACGCTGCTAGTATCTAGTGTACCTACTAGTGGTCTTTGGAGAAGGCACCTGCTCCTGCTTACACCAGAAACCAACTGGAAAGAATGATAACTTGGATTTATTTGCTCAAATGCTTGAAGAGCCAGGACACACCTTGTACCCACATAGTGTGTCTCCTGGTATTTTTTAATTGATGTATCTTGGCTTTCATCTACCCCACAAGCTGTGGGCATTTTTCACAAATTATCTCTTCTTTGTCATCCACAGCTCCATTTTCTCGTTTTGCAGCCTGCTAAATTGGTAACAGTGTAGTAGGAAAGAATGAGTTTCTGACTCATCTATCATGAGTCATCTAACAGTTTGGTGAGGTTTGTTTTTCTGCTATGACTCTGCACCTGGCACTTGGAGTAGTATAACATTACCTTTATGTTTCTTCTGACACTGCATTAAAACTTGTGAATTCATTGAGCACTCTGCTCAGAAATGAACAGGCCACAGAAGAAACCTTGATAATACCCTTTGGCTTCTTTGTGCTTAAGTTGTAAGTGATTCAGACCTGATTGTCTTCTGCATCAATGAGCTATTTGCATTACTCTGGCAGCAAGGCTTGGGGCCCCAGGAGAGCCAGGGCAATGTCAGCTTTGCTCAGATGTGCGTTTGCTCTGGGCAGACTCTCTTTTCAGGGGCAGCAACAAGCTTGAGCAGTAGAAATCTGGGGTAGTCAGCCCAAGAGGGAACATTACAGAAGAAGCTTTATTGCTCAGTTTGCTGTGTCAGTTTGAGCAGCACTGCTACCCAGGTGGCCACAGTGTGCAGAATGATCCAGCCACTAGGAGACACACACCCTTTGCCAGGCCTGGAAAAGAGGTTTTCTGGGCTGGTTGATCCCACTAGTGGGGCACCACAGGGAAATTATGACAGACACACAAGGCTTTAGTTGAGTCTTGATATTGTCAGTTGTAGCTACTTGATCATTAACTACTTGGTAATTGAGAAACTTAAGAACAAATCAGCTGGTTTGGGTTTTTTCCTTTTTCCCCTCGGTTCTATCATTTGTTATTTTTGTTTTTTCCATTTTTTGCTATTTTGTGGATTACTGGATTTGACAGCCTGCCACTGTGGACATTGGATAACTGGAACAGATGGACAACCACATAACCTTGGCCTTTTGGTGTAATTGAAAGCTCATTGATGTTGTAAAAATCTTTTCATTTTCCTCAGTGCATTTTCTACTGGAGACTTACACCAAAAGTCTGATAGATAGAAAAGGAAAGAGAGGCAAAGTACTCAGCTTTCACAGCTCTTCCTCTTTGCATAAAAAATGTCACACTGGTTGAGAGCTTGAGTACATTTACAAATCACCATGGATTTGATGTAAACCTGGGGAGGCTGTCTGAGTGCCAGCATAGGAACTGTGCCAGCCAGGCAGTGCAGGGCTGTACCTACCTGAGGGGTAGGTCTGTGCAGTCTGGCAGAGTGACAATCACAGGGCTGTGGTGCTTTCGGGGCACAAACATCCATGCAGGGCTGTATTTAGTCAAATGCATTTCTCAGTGCAAACTTGGTCAAAAGCTTGTCTTTGCATAGTGCCTCAGGACAAAGCAAACATCTCCATCCCCTTTTTTTCATGGTTTTTCTTCTTTTACTTAATTTTACAAGTCCAATGCTGATGAAATGAAAAGCCATTCATCCATTAAATAGATCTGTGAAATGGTAGCATTCACCATGGGTTTTTGCCTGTTTGACTGGTTCGTTGGTAATGTAATTACTTTCAGCAGAATAGCCAAAAAGGAGCAGGCATGTGGATTGAGTTTCCAGTTTTTCACAGACTTGGTAAATGAAGTAATGATACTCAGGTAATCTCCTAATTATTGTTGCTTTGAGAGTTTGGTATTTTGGTAGATACTATCTTCTAAATTTCGTTGATCAAGAATGACTGTATTAGGAGACTTCCTCTGGCCTACTTTCCTTTTCGCACACACAGGGATATTCTGGCTACTCAGAATATCTCCCTCAGTACAGTGAGCTGTACTGCCTCCCACCTGTCAAAACAATGTCATTCCATGGTGACTTACAGAAAATCTGTAAATTGGCTTTTGTTTTTGCACTGTGCTTTTCACTTTTCCCCAAACAGGAACTCTCAGCTCATTTTGCATCTGCTCTTACTGTGGATGGAACCAAGCCCAGATAATGCAGGTGATCACCCACTCTCTGCTTCAGATTACCCTAACTTGAGAAGGGTTGGGAAAACAGTTCTGAAGGACCACTGCACCACTCAGTAAAAGAACAAAGACAACTCAAAAATGAAAAAAAAAAAAAAAAAAGGAAAATGCCTGTTAGTCTGGTTATTTATTTTGGAAGCCAAAAGCTAATTTTAAGTACACCTAATGCCTCATGAAGTGCTGTCTTACAGCCAGTTGAAACAGGCCACTGTTGAAATAATGAAGACATAGTAACATGAGATAATGCTTCTGTGCATACTCCTAAATCTGTCCTGAGGAGATCCATCTTTTCTCATGCAAACTGAGGCTCACTCTAGTTAAGTACTAAATATGGCAAACCAGGTTTAGCTCTGCCATCTCTGGCTACCTACATGAGGACAGCTCCTTTTACTGGATGCCATGTGGCAGCTCAGGTGCCAACCTGCCTTGCACTGGTGAAGGAAAGCCAGGAGTGTAGAGGAAGACAAAAGTAGCTTTAGTGGAATGAGGCCTTCTTGCAGAATGGCTTAGCAAACCCCAGCATAGGAGATGTTAATTCCACAGTCTGCCCTAGCTAGTCAGAGTCTTGTGTTTTCCAACAGAAACATAGAAAACATGCTTGCCTTCCCTTGTGCTCTGGAAGTTATTACTTAGCTGGCAATGTTTCTTTTTAAATATCACAGTTAGTCCATCCCAGACCCATTCCCTGTAGAACTAGCAGCAAAGCTCCTACCTCCTCTGGTGGGAACATGATCAAGCACAGGACAGAGGTAATGTTTTGAATCTTGAATGACCCCAAAATAAAATCTTTTATTTACATATTATGGTCTTCTTTTAAATGACTACACACATATCTTGCCTGAAGTTGAAGCAGAAGAAATCGATGACCAATAGATGATACCAAGGAGCCTCACATACCCAACAGTGCTCTACTGTCGGGTTACAATGCACTAGCAAAGGAGAAGAGTTCTCTTTGTGAAACTATTTAATTAGGAAACCAGAAACACTTCTAGAAAAGTAAAGAGCAAAATGGAATAAGTTTTGTCCTGTGTAAAAATAGGAACTTCAGTTCCACCCCATTCATAAATAGGATTACCAGCATTATTAGTTATTATAATAGTATTTAAATGTTTTCTTGGATTTACTTTCACAATTATTCTATAAGGAGTTGGAACATGTTCTCCCTATTTTACAGATGGAAATAGTAACAGAAGATAAGGACATATTCAAGGTGAAAGTAAATCCCTGACACAGGTGAGAACTGAACGCAGGTCTCCAGTGCCTCACCCTGCTTCCTCCCTCTATGAGGCTGCAGCACTGGGATTCAGCAGGGGCTGTACAGAGGGCAGGGCTTGGCCCAGAAAGCTGCAGAAAGCTGCAGAGCCAGATGCTCTACCCAGTAAAGTTTCCTATGGGTCTAGGCAGCATACCAGCTCTGTGCTGCCCTTTTTAAAATTATGTTGTTTTCAGTACCTAAAATAGTTTCCTGGCAATTTCTATTTCTATCATAGTGTATCTGTGTAAGCAACTTCCCACAACTCTCTGCTAGCCTCACATCTGTAGGCTCTGGACACTGGAAGATCAGCCAGCACTGAGGAACCTCAAGGTGATATAAAACCAGCATGTGTTGCTTCTCTAATAGTACCTATATTTTACACCCGACGACAGGTTTCACTACTATAAGATCCCATACAGAATTATTTGGAAAGGCAAGGAGCAGTGACAGAGTTGTTCTAGAGGATAGAATGTGCTGTTGAAACAACAGACAAGACTACCAGAAAATCAAAGGGGAACAGAGAAATGAGAATGGGTTGTGAACAGAATCAAGTGTACTGAGTGAGCCTGAAACAAGTTCACGTAAGGCTTGACGGTGACACACTTCTTCATATTTAATGTTATGTTAGTATATGTAAGGTAAATTATTACTGACTTGGGGGCATCAAAATCACATTCATCAGGCTCTACAAGTAAGAATGCTACTGTCTGGAAACATCAGCTAAAATTAACAAGTCAGTTAAACTGCTTTATTATAGGCAAATGGGTCAATCTGCTTTGAATTTGTAATGCTTTGAAACGGCTGAGGTTGATGCTTTTAAGAGTGATTCACACATATGCTTTAGAAGCTATGCTTGAATTGAGAAAGAAAAGGGAACTGCATATTAAATGTATTCCAAAAGAGAGAGCACACCCAAATTTAGCTTCAAGTTTTCTTTTTCGGTCATCTGGCAGCAATGTGAAGCTACGGTAGGTACAATCATCTCATGTAGCTTAAGCTGCACAAAAAAAGGAAAAGAAAAGTTAAGAAAAAGCTATGCACTGTATTTTGTCTCAAAAATATTTACAGGCAAAGCACTAATATCTAACCATCTGCTATGTTGCATCTGATGGTTCCTCCAGGTAAATAAAATATTTGTTCATTGAACTCAAAAAAAGTTGACTCAAACCCTTTAGCAACTCTGATTATGCACCTCTGAATTTCCTGAGATGAACATTGGCTCTTTTGCCAGGAGGCTGCAAGAAGTGCAGAATAATGTGTGCTACATTTTGTTAAATAAGCCACACAACCAGCACTGTGGAAAGAGGAAGATGTACAAAAAAAATTGTGGATGCCAGCTTATCAAAACTTGTTATTTCAGCAGCTCTCAGCATGAAGGAATGTACTTCACTGCAAAAGAGATTTATACTAGGACTACTAATTTATCCTCTTTTTATGGTACCTTATGCAGGTTCATAAACTGCAGTTTAATCAGAATTTTTTTTTTAAATATTAATAGCAATGAATAAGCATGGATGTATTTGTGTCTGTGTGTGTGTTGTCAATTATTTGATTTGAAAATTTCAAGAGCAGAGACCTACTAATTATTGCAGAAACCATTTCCAAACTACTGAAATTAGAGTTCAAAAGGACAACTCAGATGAGAGAACATTAAAAGACTCATTGGAGTGCCTGTCAGACCAGGGGAGTGAGCACCAGGATTCCTCATCTGCATCATGGTTAAGGCATCATCCATCCACTCTCCCAGACTGCACCAGAGGGAGGCTGCCAACCCACCTCGCAGCACTGGCAGCCTTCTGCTCCTCAAACAAAGCCACAAAAGCCATGTTGAAGCCAATGGTTGGCATCAGGGGAAAATCAAGCAACCCCAGTCTGCCAGACAAGATAACAATACAAGCAAAAGATGTGGAAAGCATTGCTAAAATGGTTGGGAATGCTCAAAGTGAAGAAACTGGCTAATTATTGACATAAGGCTTAATTGTCCTGTCATTCTGGTGTTATGACAGCATAACTCTGCTGACTATGAAAGAGTTGCTTCTGATTCAGACTGAACTAAGCTGAGTGAGAATCATGATGAGAACCATGAGAAAGTCTGAGCTTGATGCTGAACTTGGTACATCTCCATGTATCTGAGTCATGAACTGGCATGAGAATTTGGACTTCAGGATCCTTGACTCTTCCTCACCCACTCTTCTGACTAGACAAACCAAGCCAGTACTCAAACTGCTCTCTGCAGCAGGACCACCTGAACCCTTTCTGAGAATATTTGTGATAGAAGTCACAAATTTTTTTTAAATTTAAGTCTGTCAATTTTCTTTGTTTTCTATAGTGCAGAACCAAGGCCAAGGCCAGTCAGTTTCTTCATCTGTCTCTTGCTCTTGGTGCCTCCCTTGTACCAACATCAGTGTTGGGCAAGCATGTGCAAGTGACCCAGCAGATCATATTTTCAGGTGAGGCACTTTTCAGTTCCATCTGTTCTCCCACCTGACTCATCATAAATCATATCAATATTCATGTCACCACAAAAGAGGCAGCAGCAGGCACGGGTGGTTAGTGAGGGTTATGGGATGGAACATGACCCCATGGCAGCACAAATGGCAGCACAGTTTATTTTAGATTAAAGCAACCCTTTAAAGTGACATGCTTAGTGAAATGTAAACTTTTTGTGTTGTGTTTTTTTTTTTTTTTTAATTAGCTTTTGAGAGAATGTTTGTGGCTATAGTTTTACTAGTGTCCTAGAGACACAAAGGAATTCTGGCCTTTAGAAGTTCCATGGAAAGGGTGTTTCCTCCTCTCCCCTCTAGGACAGTTGCTTGCATTGAGCAGCAATAATACACACAAATTCATAGGGCTAGTCAGCCAGAAAGTGCCAAATTCTATACCTACTGCAAAAATCTGAACTGAATCCTGTATTTTATAAAGGAGTTTTCTGCAGGAATTTAATATGAACTATTCTAGTCCTCTTTGTCTCTCAATCAACACCACTCATTAAGTAACACCTATAACAAATGCAGTTTCAACTGAAAATTTGCATGCACTGAATGCGTCACATATAAAGACAACTAAGATTTTAATTTCAGCTTTTAAAAGGCAGAAATGCTATGGTTTGTTTATCTTGGCATTGCAGGCACATCCTGAGGCAAATAACTCAACCCAAGGATTTCCAAGAGCCAGCTCTTATCTAGACGACATGAAATGGAAGTGTTAATAGCACCAATGTACAGGTGTCAGTGTCACTGCAATAATTGCACTACAAGGCAGAGACTGACACTTTCATAAAAGATAGTGTCAAAACAGTAGAAATCAGGGCTGTGAAATTTTCTTCACTCATGAGAAAGGTCTAAAACAGGTATTCAAATGTTCAGCTGGAATTTGCAACTACATTTAAGATGACAATTAAAACTGACCTCTTTTCACTGAAAAAAAAAATAATGGAATTGTCATGTCATCATCATCATGACAGAAATAAAGGAAGTAAGTGCAGTAGGCTTATCCAGCTGAGAGGCGCTCATGGGCTGTGAGACACCAGTTCCAATGGAAGTAAGGCTATTTCTCACTATGGGACAAAGAGATTTCCAATGTTTCAGGTGGAATTACTTGGAGACCAACATTTTTTGTAGTAAAAAAAAGTAAAATAAATGTACCAGTGGTTGCAGAAGAGAGACATTCACATATCTATGTAAAATGCAATTTTATCAAAATGGTGTCTGTAACTCTAAGGAGGTGTTCTTTGATTGTTTCTTTTTTTGTTTGCTTGTTTTCCTTTTTTAACCTTTGTTGCTCTTATTTCTTCTGATCAGGATTGAACAGAATGTTTAGGACTTATGTCTGCCATCAGTAGGTTTTTCATGAAGAATTTCTAGTTTGTTTTGTGTGACAGCAAAGAAATCGATTACTCTCTACCTAAAAAAAGTAGGTAGAAATTAGGATCTTAGCCTAATTTGAAGTCAAAAGTAATTACGTGTGATTATCTGACCTTCTCAAGTCAAAATGGACATGATGGACTAAGACAGATGATTCGTCTGACCATTTCCCTTGACCTTTGATGCAAATGTTGATTTCTTTATGAGAGTCTTTTGGATTCAACTCTTTCGTCTCTGCAAATTGGAATTCATAAACAATGAATTTTCTTCAATATAGAGAAATAAATCATGGAGCAGATGAGATTATCATACATAAGCAAGAGATAAAAAAGTGGACATGTTCTAACTCTGCAAACACAGCTGCTGAGAGCAGAGAGATTAACTTTACATTGCCTGCTTAATTCTGCTGTCTAGGGTGGCAAGCTGTGATGGTATTACAAGAGATCGTGGGCATGGAGTACAAGCCCAGGGAGCACTTCGTAAGGCCAAATTTTATGTCTGTGCTCTGGTAACTGTGCGGTTCACACAGAGTTGCCAAGAGATGTCACAATGAGGCAAGCAGATTTTGAGCAGATGAGGAAGCAACTTGTGAGAATAAGGGGGAAAAAGGTGGGAAAAAGAGGAAAATAAAGGGGGACAGTGGGAGAGAAAGGTTGAACAGAGGCCCGCCTATTTGCGTCTCAGAACAGTAGAGCATGATGAAATCAGGGAGCCCTTGGCATCACTTCAACATCCACATGATCATGGCCCACACCTGCCTTTGCTTCCCCCTGCAGCTGCTGGGTGACTATAGGGCCTCTTTCTTAATGTCCTTTTATTCCACCCTTGGTTCCTTGAGTTATGAAGGCTGGAGATCTACAGCAGTTATAGGCCCAAGTCCCTGCTTAGTATAAAAGCACTGACTTGTGGTATACCAGCATGAAGAAATTCTTGCCTTCAGAGCACTTTGAAAAGTTCTTTGCAGCTAGGCATCCACCTACAAAGTCTGTTTATACTACAAAAACTTCAGGACATTTGCAATACCCCTAAGTCACTGATACAATTAATTAGTGTGCCACTCTATGTACATCACCACCCAGAAACACTATCAAAAGTATAAACTAAATATCTGAGGGAGGTTGCTTTCCTCATTAGTCAGGCAGATGACTTTTTTTAATGTGTGTCTCTGGCTGGATGTTCAGAAAAATGCAGATAACTCTCACCCCATCACTGTTCTTTCTAGCTGAAGCTCACCTGTGGAAAAATAGCTCTCTCATTTAAGAGTCTAAAAGACTTTGACCACTTTCAAAAATTGAGGGAATCCTGTTGTAGGCTAATTCAGTGGGATTGGAACTAATGAGACATCCATTTTAATTCAAATTTCACCTGTGCAATTAAAGGAATCAGTGCACAGAACTTTGATTAGTGCAGAAATGAGGGATCAGCAGCAGTGGGGTGTGTTTTGCAGGTACCAAAGGCCATTCTGGCCTTTGCAGTGGGGAACAGATTGATGCTTTGTGTGAAGGTGACACTTTCAAAAACAGCAAATGGAGAACTGCAAGTGTAACTCCTTACTCCCCTGACCTGGCTCTGTTACTGCACTGCTGAAATAGGATTTATTTCTGGATGTATTTCTAAAATAAGAAGTTGCTCTTACATTTGAATATATATTAGAAAAAAAAGCTGTGAATGGAAAAAACTCCCTAATGTGCCCCCAACATTGCAAATGACCACTAGATTAGCTTCCAAGGATGCAATTAAATTTCAGCTCAATCTTTCTTATAGCCAAAAATTCAGTCCTGAGGTTTATTTGAATTTAATATTTTTTTCTCAGCTCTGAATATTGCACAACATAATTTTGCAGATTAAAAAAAACTGCTGCAAACACTAGGTTCAGTTTCAAAAAAAGAAAAAAAAAACCCTCAACTGGCAGGGATTTTCATATCTCAGAGTGCAAGCAGATATTCTGTTATTCAGTATATTTATATCTGGGATTGTCTATGGATTTTGCATATCTCAGCACTTCATAAGGATTAATCAATTTTTCTTTGCTAAACCAAATGATGTATCCTTGTTGCCTTGGACCTGTGTGTTCAAATTATCCCTAAGAGCAGTTTCTGCCTTCCTTCTCATTTGTTGCTTTCTGTGCCTCAGCCAGGGCACAATTTCAGCAGGTTCTAATTGCTGCAAACAAGTTAACCTTCTGTCAACACTCCTATGAGATAGGGCAGAGTTCTTATAAAGAGCCACAGAGACACTGACAACTTCAACATCAGAGGGATAACCCGTGGCCAAGGCAAGAGTTACTTTGTCTCTCTCGGATCTTGGTCCAGTATTTTATCCACAGAACTTTCCTACCCAGTAAATAATCAGCGCAGCAGTGAAGTGTGGAGAGAGAACAGTGTAAGTCAGCCTCCCTGTGATGACTGTACCAGCGCCTCTCAGTCAAAGGAGAATGGTAAGGGATGACCATACGGGCTTACAAATTTTTTTATCCAGTGGCACAGCCCCAGAGCAATGAAACTCTGTATTTTTACTGCTGCATGCCTACATGAAGCTCTGCCCTAAATAAACTGGTAGTGTAAATCCCATACAAAGTAGAGAAGTGGTCAAGATGCAGAAACTTCTGTCACAACTGGTGCTCCCTGTTACTGTCAAATGACCACTTAAGAGGACCGGGGTGAATAGATAATTGGAACGTGGAGACCAAAACCAAAGTGCCTGGATGGAGCATAGAAGCGAAGCCTGCATCTATGTGGCCAGTGTCACAGCTTTCTATGCAAAAATAAAAGATCACTATCCTAGACTAGGAAGCTCTAGTATGAAGTTCACCCCACCAGAAGGAAAATTGAAGAATTAAAATAAACAAACCAAAGAAAACAAATCAAAGCCAGTAAGTGACAAAGCTGAGTGACGTTCCCAAGAGAACTGCATGCAATGATAGTTAGGCACTAACAATGCAAAAAAGCATTAATTTCTTAAAAATCATTAGTAAACATATATTCCTTGACTCATATAGTGCTGCTGTCAAGACCTCTGTATAGAAAATACCCCACTGATTTGCACACAGCTGAACAGTCACCATTTTGTCTTCCTCCAAGTAGACTATTCCAAACCTGAGCACAAGTCTTGAGCCCTACAGCTTCAACCTCTTTTCCCTCTGAGATGCATGCTTTGATTTCTCATGCCCATGCTATTTTATGGTCTCTGCCTTTCCTTCCTTCTAAGCTTTGGCTTTTTTTTCAAATAATGTAGAAGAGGCATCATATATAGCAGAAAAATATTTAGCTGTCTCATTCATTCCAAACCATTCCAAATGGTTAGCAATAGTTAAATCAGGATGAGACTCATTGACCTCAAAAATGTTATGACGTATACCAGTTAAAATGCAGTCCTGCTTCTAGACTATCAAATAGTTTCCAAATCAATATGTCACTTAACATTTCTTACTCAGTTCAAATATTTGATCTACTCTGTCGTGACCTGGAGGATTGCAGCAGTAGAATAATTATTGTGATTTTCGTACAGCAATGCCCAAGGGCCTCTACCAGAATCAGAATCCTACTCTTTTTAGTGTTTTTAAATGTACAAGAAAAGGAAATGGGTCAGGAAAAGCTTACAATCAAATGAGTAGGCAACACCATTGGGCTTGTCCAAACTGGGAACTGGGAAGCTTACCAACAGTTCATGCTAAGCTGGAAACACCATTCCAGTTGGTAAAATAGAATGGAGTAGGAAAAACTGCCAGCTCTTTAAGGAATCATATGCACTTACCCAAAAAGCATAACTTTACATTCCAACTTAACTTATTGAGTGGAAAACTCATGTCTAAAAAAGATAAATTTGGATCTTTGCTCTCCCTAGAATTGCCCATTAAGTTTCTTATGAAAAATGCTATAGCAAAATGGTTGTAGCTCCAGACAGGAAGTCTTGTTGGTATGAAACATGAGAAACTTTTAAAAGGCAAGTATTTGGATGAGAGACACAGAGGTTAAGGAACTTGGCCTATTATCTGTCAGCTTCCCCTGGCATGATCAAAGTACCTACTGATACACAGACCAGTACACATTGACCCTCTTTTTAAAGGTGTAAGTTAGAAGGTGCAAACAGTATCAAGAAAATCTTGCACAAAATGGTAATTCTTTTTCAGGTACTTTTCCCTGGATTCTAGGATCATCAGATACCTCTGTAGTGTATCCTCATGACACAATAAAGCAAGCAGCTGATGTTTCTATACTTAATTTTGCGCATATATGTAGCTTGATTTATATACAGGGAAAACAAGATCATTAAGAATAAAAAGAATTGAGCACAAGGGTAACAAGGAGGAATGACAAACTCACCTGACAGAGTGTTTTCCTCTCCTTACAATCCTTACCATCTGCATGAGACTTATGAACTTGAGGATAAAATAAAACTAAGGGTGCAAAGAGACGGGCTACTGAAAAGAAGAGGAAGAAGACTTAGATCTTTATCTTAGCCTTTGCAACCAAAGGGCACAGAATCAATGATCTTATGTGTTATTTTTCATTTTCAAATGGATTTGCATTATTGCACCCTCATTATAACCTTCAGGGAAGACAATAGTGCAGTGTGGTTACAACAAAGGTTTTGCACAATTTGTTTCAACAGTTTCTTCATAACAGTAGATAAAACTACAATCTACTTACTGCTTGCAACAATCTGAAATGACGCTACCTATGATACATATGAGTATTTGATAGATTCAGGGTGTGAGTGCTTTGTTCCACAGTCTGCTTAAAGGTGAGTAAGTATCTAAATCAATGAGACGTAGATTCATCAGGTAATTTCAATATATGCCTCACTTTAAGTTAGGTACCTGATTTAGACTGGGGCTTCTTGAAAGCATTTTTCCTGTCACCTGCTGGCTAGAGAAAATTCAGCAGATGGACTGTGAAAATTTTAGGGAATTTTCTGTTCATAGCAGATGAACTTTGCTCTTACTCAGTTGCAGAGATAGAGAAGGGTCTTGGGACAAGAGTTGCAGAGGTAACATTCACCTCCTTTAACTGCAGAGGACTGCAGTGTAGACAGGTACACCTCAACTATCCCCCAATGTCTCTCTCAGTTAATGGACAAAGAGGCTTTGTAAGTGCAGTTCTGAACAGTCTCATCCTAAGACAGATTGTAAGGACAGAGAATATCAGTTATGACCTTTAAGCCCCTCTTTCACTCCACTTACGAAGTAGGTTATCCCAAAGGCAGCCATCTACACTGCAGCTGTCTAACATTAGGTGAAATTAAATCCTCTCTTTCTCCCAGGAGAAGACTCTTAGACAAAGACCTGGAATCACACCTGTATTTTCCTTGAAATAGCTTCAGATCCTAACTTTTGCCTCTAGTCATCCATCCTACTTAGGATCCTCCTTCCTGATCCTATGTCATTAAAGATCCCAAAATGTGAGCATGACATTGGCAATGTGTACTTGCCCATGCTTTCTTTTATGACAGTGACACTACAAACTGCAGCAGCTGAGACCAGATGTGCCCTCAGGGTTCACTCAGCTGCAAGAAAAGTTGGTAAATTGGTAAACTTAGTAAAAAAAACCAAACTTGGTAAAACATTTAGAAACAAAATGTCTGTCAAATCCAATTAAGTGCAGCATCACTTGTCTGCATCTATGTTCTTCAGTACCAAAAATACAACCCTGTCAATAAGTAAATAAATAAATGGCCAATTGATTTCTATGTGATTTATTCCTACTTAAATTCAAAGCATTTATAGAATGTCTATTGTATTTCGAGTACATTGTATCCTGGGCATTCAATTTGCTCAATTTGGTCAAACGGCACACTTTCCTTCTGAGATATGAGTCACATCCCAGGTGAAGTAACACTTAATCAAGAGCTGAAAGTAAACTAAAATCCAGCCTCTGTGGGATTCAGTACTGCTTTTAAAATGCACAGTTATCAACCTGAAAGGTTAAACTCTGGCTGGCCAAAGACTTCTTAACTGTAAGGTGGGCATCTCTGTCCAGAGGTATCAATAGGGTTGTGCACAATGCCTGATGCTAACCAATGTCAGATTGGTTCTTAGATACACAACCCCACAAGGTTCTGGGCATTCTGGCCCTAGTCTAAAATCAAGCAACTCTTCATGTCGTCTACTCTTTTCACTTAAAGAACCAATAAGAAAAAAAAAAAAACCAAAAACAACAAAAAAAAACCCAACAAAAACTGTTATTCAAGGTATAGTATGATATGCTGTGTAGTCAAAGAGTAGCTTAGAGCCCATCCTTTATATGGTAACTATTCCTCCTGCAGAACTAAAACTGAACTGTATGAAACTCAGGTGAATAAATGAGATGAGCTCCTAGCAAAATGAACTATGTTCAACAATGTTTTTTTTCCCAGAAGAAAGTATTAAGCAAGGGAATTGCATCAAGAATGTGTACTTCAAAAAACACACTCTGGTATTCTTTCTGTATTGAGTGAAATTACCATTCTATTCAGCACCCTGATGAGTGTTTTATGCCATAGCTGAACCAACTTTGTTAAAGTAAAGGCTTTTTTACAGACAACTTATTTTTCTCCTGCCTTGGTGAGAATATTAACTTGCATCCTGCCAATTTTAACATAACTCAGCAGCTTAATCCTGTGCAAAATACATGATAATACACAGGTGCACAACGTTATGGATGGTGTCTGTGTTTTAAAGAAAAGAGGTCAAATGCGGTCATGGGAATTTCCTTTAAAACTATATAAGGCATCAGCCATATGCTGTCTTTTGTGACAATTTTATGCTAATCAGAATTTTTCCCATGTCTAAAAAAGCCTACAGAGAGCAGGAAACATCATGTTCTTTTAGTGCTGAGTGTGATGTTACTAGCAATTTGGTGAATTAAGGCTGATTTGTCAGTTGTATCTAATTTCAACAGCTATTCCCTCGGTCTAAATCTGGAGCTGGCACTTCCTACAAACTGCAAGTATCCTCAGCTCCCCTTTGCATTCTTAGAGCTATCAAGAGTGGGATTCACCAGACCTTAAGGCATCTGTCAACATACATTTACAACTGAGCTAAGCTAAGCTAGGATCTCTTCATAAGCTTTGGAGAGAAATGGATAGTTTTAGGGAATGAGTCATCCAAGCAGTTTTGGATCCATGAAAGGAAAACACTTCTTTGACTTTAAAGAGAAGTTAAGGTTACTAACTCAGAGATGCGTACTCAGAGAAGCTCCTTCCTAGCATAATTTATGAACTACACCTATTGATTTCTCATAGCCCAGCAGAAGTTGAGATTGATTCCCTAGAAGATGGAATTTACTTTCCTACAGACACATGTAAAGTGACGTAGATTTAAAGATGACAAGCATCCAATCTATATGACTAATGGCAAACTAACTAATCCCTGACAAATCCAGGGGAAGTACTGGCAAATCAGTCAAAGTAACTAAAAAAGAAGCTATAAAAGAAGGTCAGAAAATGTTTTCATTTTACTACCTACTATTTCTCCCTCTCCTACCTTCAAGATCCCCCAACGTGACTTTCAGGCCCTGCTTCTTCACCTTCTGAAAAAACTGAAATTTCCGTAAGGTTCAAATATGCTTTTGCCAAATACTCTCAGCATCAGCAAGAAATGGCTGTCAGAAAATGGCATCACTTGCAGAAATTAGAAATGTTCACGTGACATAAGGAATCAAAAGGAGCACAGGAAAGGGCTTCTGCCTCCACTGCTCCCTGTGTGCATAGCTAACCTTCACTGAACAAGTGTGTTCCTAAAGAAAAGTGAGATTTCAAACTGAATGTTCTTCTGGGCTTTTGTCAGTAGCTATTTCACTTTTTCATTTCTCCTTTTTGACAAGGAGAATGTCAGAAATTGTATGCATAGAAAGATTCTGGGAGAAACATCCAAAAGCAACGATAGGTTTACTCCAGGATCCCAGTGTTGGTTGTGGAAGTAATGAAAAAACATAAATTCTTTTTATAAGTGTCCAATGATGCAACCATCCTGCTGGGTCACGTACCATTCAGAATCACTGCCAAAGGCAATCAGGCCAAATACACTGTAAATGTATTTCACAGAAAGAAAAAAAAAGACATAAGTCTTGAAAATAGTTAATAAAACAAACAACCCAACTGCTGTATGATGGAGACTGACCTCAAGAGACACTTGCTTCTAAAGTCAAGGGGAGACCTGACAGGTAATAAGAAATAAACAATAACTAGGCAATAAAAGATTTTCTGCACATTTGAGTGGAGGAACTCATGGATACATCCAGAAGACTGGCCCCAGAGAACCATCTGCTGTGCAAAAAATACACAATTTCTTCTACCCAAAGGTATGGATGCATTTCCCACTTGCATTTAAATTAATTCCCCTGGGTGTTCACATATGAAACACAAGGCACAGCAACTATTTTTGCAGATTTTGTTTCCTAAGGTCATTCTCTAAAAGCTATCTTTCTTTTCCTTCACATTTATCATCATTTGCCTGCAGGGAATCTGAGACCAAGGCAAGTACATCCTTATGTACTCTAAGTGTGGCTGGTCCTTTTGCTCTTGTGAGTGAACAATAAGAAAAAGAAAAGAAAGAAATAAAAATAACCTGAAAAATTATCAAACCAGCAAGGACTTTCAGACTGGGACAAACATACTTCTTGTTTGCACAAAGGCATACACGAAGGAGTGCTGCCAGTGCTTTGTGGCTTTATTCCAAACTTACATCATGGTAAAATGAGAGCGAATTCTGGTGCCCAAAAAAAAGTTGAACAAAAGTGAAGCAAGCCTGAGGCTCATGTAATGTGCTGAACTGATAGAGTACTGCACTTCAGAGGCAATGTACCAAAGTGTACCAATAATAATCAACCATCAGCAGGGAATATCCATCAACTTCAAGCTTTTAAGGCCTTGAACTGTATGACTCAGTGATGCACTACAGCTCCATTTAGTTCAGTGAAATTGCACTGACTTGTGCCATCTTGCAGGTCTGGCCTTTTCTCTTTTATTGCTGATTCTTAAATCAAGGTAGTGAAATTAGCCAAATTCCTAAGGGCAAGCAGGTTTCATATTTATCACTGGTTTCTGAATATGGTTTTAACTGTTTTTTCAAACCTTCTTACAGTTTGGTTGGCAAGAATCAGTATGCCTTACACCTCAGAGCAGGTTTGTTCCATACATTGTGGTAGTTTTCAATACACACTTGTACAAGGCTCTGGATGTAGAGATATGCTCCTTTATCACAACCCAGAGGAGGCAAACATGCAGGTACCAGTACCCAGTCTTCAAACCACTGTCTGCCAAGGCCTTTGGGCACTATCAATGGCTGCCACCCACAGCTCAGGCACCACAGCACATTGAACTGCACTGGCCCCTGCCACTACAGGACAGAGTGCCCTGTCCCATACACCACAGTGACTACAGACAGTACAGTGAAAAAGGCAGACATCCTTCAGACAAGAATCTTTGCTCTCCCAGTTTAGCTTAAGCCACAGTCTTCCCAGGTATAAAATGACCAACATCCAAAGTCACCTGAAAATGACCAACAGACAAAGCTCTGGTCATCAAAAGTCAGGAGGAAGAGAAGATCTAAAATATTCCTCACTGTACACTAAAGTACTCATTACTTCTACAGCATTGCTTGAGGAACAAATCACCAAACCATCCTGAATTCTTGTTCAGTGAAGCTTTTGAATGAGGCACAGAAATAGATTTGAGTTGTGCCTATCCTTGAGAGACTGGGATAACAGATGATGAGGCTGCAGGTAACTCCTTAGGAGGATATCTGGGGGTGAGAACAAGATGCTGTCAGGGCATCCCATTAATGAGACTGGCAGCTTCAGGACAAACACTTGTTTATAAAACCAGATGTAAAAGAACTACTTTCAAGATTAATTTTCTTAGCATGACTCTCAGCTTGCCATTTCACCCATGGGGTGGCTCTGTATGAACCCAGCTTTGGAAATGCCTTCCCTGGAATTATTTTCACTAGGATAATGGGTTAGAGTAGTCATTCAGAGTCCACTGGAGACACACAGGTTCTGCTTTGACGTCATGATGAGTGAAAATCTCAGGCAAGCTAAGGCAGAGTAGTGACAATAATACCAATGTGAATTCAAAAACAGGCTTGGGATTCAGTTTCAGAGTCGGGTGTGACTGGAGGCATTGCAAGGGTAATGTGTTTCTTATCAGAGGATGAGCTACAGTCCAGTGAGTCATACTGAGAGTATCTGCACTACTATTTGTCTAGCAGGGAATGCTGATAGTTTGTGGGGGGGAAATGGCCTTATTGCAAAGGAGTAAAGTAATGGTACAATAGTAATAATAATTTACTTCTGCAAAGTGCCTCTTATTGTGAAGAATCACTCAACAGATTATATACATGTATATATGGGGATCAATCAGTCCCCTCTGCAGGGGACTTGGCAACCATTCTGCATCAGCAATACTGCACAGAATCTTTTTCGAGGAGAAGTGAAGAACAGCTTCTCCAAATATGCACACAGAAAGAGGATGTTTTGCAGAAAAAACCACCATTAATCAATATCTGTATCTTCAAACAGGAAGCCCTCTTATCTTCTTTCCTAATTGCAGGGCAATACCAGAACAAGGCTTTGTGTGAGCTTTAAAAAACGCACAGGACATGAGAAAAAACCTGAGGCACAAAGTAAAACAGTAACTACAAGCCTGTTAGAGACGAGAATGTAGCAGCCTACCCACATTGTTACATTCAGTCTCATCCCCATGGAACTGCACCAACAGAGCCAACCAAAAAGCCTTGACAAAACATGAAGGTGTTGCAGTTTACCCTCTGCTTAAAGGACCCTGTTAGACCTGACCACTAAACAAAGGGGTGTGTGTGAAAATGTCCCTTCCACCTATGCAAGAGCAGACACCACCCCGCTGGGTCTCACACAGCCATAAAGGGATGCATCTTCAGCTCCTTCAGCAGGAGATAGGGCAGCTCCTCTGGACTTAGTGATTTTGGCCCAAGTTAGGCCAGCTGAGAATATCATGTCTCAGCTGTCACTCACCACCAAGGCAGGAGCCCAAGCAGACAAGGGTCTCTTCACCCCAAGCAGCCATGGTGCAGCCTCTGGCCCACCCAGCAGTGCTCTCCCATCAGCTGGAGCCACTCCACTGGGGACCAGGGTCCTCCTACACCCTCTCATGAGGTACCCAGGCTCCTACATCCCTGAAAAACACTTACTTGAGCTTTAGGACTGCTGTGAAAGGGGGTGAGCCCACTTTCCTTCCCACCTCAACAAACACCCCACTCCTTCCTCCTCTCTGTGGTTAGTGATTATCTGGCTGCAGGGCAACCAAGGGAACAGACAGATTAAAATAAAATAAAATAAAATAAAATAAAATAAAATAAAATAAAATAAAATAAAATAAAATAAAATAAAATAAAATAAAATAAAATAAAATAAAAATAAAATAAAATAAAATAAAATAAAATAAAATAAAATAAAATAAAATAAAATAAAATAAAATAAAATAAAATAAAATAAAATAAAATAAAATAAAATAAAATAAAATAAAATATTTGTCAACTTGTTTGGTTCCCCAACCCAATTCACAGTGCAAGGGTACTTATGCTGACACAGCACAGCCTCGATCACCCCACCCTCTGCTTTGTAGCAGATGAGCAAATCCACCAACTCTTGGTTCAATTCTTAGTCGCACCTGAGGAACCTGTGAGGATATCATAAGTGGGTGCAAGTCACCACCAGATAGTGGTAAGAGTGCCTCAAGGGAGGGTCATGTTTTCTAGGCAAACTGCTTTCTTCTTTTCACAATAACTGTGCTTATTAACTCTGTGTAAGGTGTTACATGAACACTTTGCTGTGCTGGTTGCCTTTCAAACCACAGAAGGGCCAGGAAACAAGTCCCATGCAATTTAAAAGTTGGTTTATTCCTGACCATTACAAGTAGGCTTTAATATAAGAATTGCTGCAGTCAATGTATATAAGCAACCTAAAACATATGAAAAAAAAAGCCAGTTGGTCTCTCAAGACAATGCCAGCCAAGCAAACAATAGACATCCAGTGTGGGAATTCAAAGACAACAGTGACCTAATTGTTCTCCTTTCAAAGCCTATGGGGGTTTTGCTATTGATTTCCAATATAGCTACCGTTTGCATAGGCTGGAATTTAGCAGTGGGGAAAAGACCTTTCCTTCACCTTCTGTTTTACAGATTGACTCTTCCTGTTCATAACTGTGGAGTGCTTTTTTCATATCAGCTCAAGAACTTTTTAATATAGAAAAGTCATAAATATTCAGCCATATAAAATGTTCTTTTGGTTCAGTTTGGAAGCTGGAAGCAAGGCAGGAAAACCTGTATCATAGACTTAGAAAAAAATCAGCAAACGTTGCAAAGTCCCTCTGCAGAAAACCACATTTACTGTCTGGTATCTATTCTTTACAAAGTGCTACAAGAAATTTTAATCTGGGAAGATATGAGATGGATTAATGAAATGTCTGGCTTTTGGGTCAGAAACAATAGGAAGGAGCCTAGACCGTGATTCTATAGCAGTCCAGGAACCACTGAGACCAAAATCCCATCAGATTACCTGCACAGTTTTCTGTCCAACACACTCGCACTTATGTATATGGGGCATCACACTCCCAAACCTCCCAGGAAAGCACATTATGCATTTGTACAGCAGTAATGACTAAAAACTGTTGGCCATGGTGGGATTTTTAATTAGTTCCCTGCTGATAAGAATGCCACACTGGATGGCATATGAAAGAATTCCCCCACAACAAGTAAGGACAAAGCCAACACACCTCAGAAGGACAAGGTGAACAAACGAACAACATGTGGGTATGGTATTTTGCCAGCCCTCTGTTTGTACAGTACAGCTACCCGCTCATTCAGGAGATATTTCTCAGATGCAATTTAGAATATGTCAACAAATGCATGTTTATGTAAAAATGTTAATCATGACCATGTAAAGGAAATCAAGATGATATTAATGATCCTCTCTGCTCTTGCTTTGACTTTGTTTTCATTTATTCCATTGAGTTGCCTCACTGTGAGTTGCATGGTGGCTGAGGCTTAAGAGCACACATGATGGATCTCTCAGACTTAACTACCCAGCAGCCTTTGTAGCGAAGGTCACATCTTAAACCATTCCCTTGCTCGTAATCACATCCGAGTCAATAAACATTCATATCTGAATACCAAATGTAGCATGCTGGTGGTTTAGATTAGGGAGGGAGGAACACAGGTCAGGCAAAGAGATCACTCTATTGGTTTTCTCTGCCACAGAATCTTTGATCGATACAACTAGCATCTCTCATCACCTGTCCCACCACGTGAGACTATCCTACCTATCTCAGCAGAATAGCTTGCCTAAAATACCTTAGAAAAATAAGTAGATATCATTACTCTCTTGGTATTTTTACAGATGCTTGAAATGGGATTTGTTCAGGTCTTCTTCAAGGTGAGACCTGATCTTTTCTGCCATGAATTTGCAAAGCTAACAAAACAACTCAGACATGTTCATGAGGCCATTTCCAATGTCACCAGGACAGATCATAAATTTCATTACTTCTGCGAAAACCAGGAGAGAAGCTCTAAGCTGAATTGCAAAGTCAGCATAGTCAGCTCAAGGATGAGCCCAAATGCTTCTTACACTCCTGCACATATGTTGAAGGATATGTAGTTAGCCTCTGGCTTACAAAATTAGGATTTAAATAGATAAAATCTGTGCTCCTCTGGGTCTCAAATAAATTTTACTGAGTGGAAAATAGAGTATGTAAATTATTAGTCCCAAGATTTGGGTAATTAGAGGTTTAGACTATTTATATCAGCAATTGCAACAACAAACAGAATGCTTCAGCATGCCTTCTGCATCTTTTTGGACCAGTTGGTACTTAACAACAGTAAAATTCAAGGTTCATTGCTGACAAGCCACTCCTCCCAACTAACAGCCAGAGCTTGTGAACTGTCTTCTGTGATTTTTCTGCCAATGCTGTGCACAGGTTGCTTGAAATTTCACCTTTGTGGGAAATTGGGGTAAATTAGGAATTCATAACTTACTGAGTATTCTCAGACTAATTTTTTTTTGAAGCAACATCTGCTTTTAAGTGGTTCCCATCACCCATTCAGAGCAGCAACTGGAGGGATGAGTTCACTGTGGCAAAACAATAACAATTTTGGAAATATTTGCAGTACATTTCAGTAAATTTGGAGTACCCTTCTGTGTATTTTTCCTCAGTTCACTTTGTTAAAGCTTGGTTATAATAACACCAAGGTTGTGAATTCAATCCCTGTATAGGCCATTTACTTAAGTGTTGGACTCAATGATCCTTGTGGGTCCCTTGCAGCTCAGAATATTCTGTGACATGGATTCCTGGAGAAAAAGAGTAAGCTGAGTCTAAAATTCCAGAACAGTGCAGTGTCTGTGTGCAAGCAGGGTACACCAGACCTAAAGTAAATGTTGTTGTGGCAAAGCTGAACTCCTCAGTGTCATGGACCTTACAGAGATATTCATGCCAAGGAGAACTTGTAAAAAATGTTCTCTTACTTTGTAACATCATACAGGATCCCTTCGGTGCTGGCAGAAATACCAACATAAAATACAGAGCAGAAGCAATCCAGACCAGTCGCCGTGATGGCTGTTCACCTGAACTCCAAACATAGCTCACCTGGACCACGCACATCTCTGCTATTAATTGCTATTTACTCATAAGAGAATCCATTCACCTCAAGGCTTGGGAAGCCCTGGGAATATGGACCAGTGCTCACTCTTCCATGCTGGCAAAGACACCAATAACATCTGAAGTTATGTCTTCAGCTACCTTCAAAAATCACACTTCGTCAGGATTTGCATCCATCCCCTCCCATTACTGGTGTTTTTTGATTTGTTATGCTCTTCAGAAAGTTTTACCCACCAGCATCATGAAGTTTGGTTAAACAATTCTACCCCATGAAACAGACAATTTGAACACCATGGAAATTTGATATTTTCTTCCATGTTTGTAAGAGCTGCATTTAGGGGGGAAAAGAAAGGGAAAGAAGAGAAAAGAGAGAAATTAGAATTCCCTAATTGATTCACAAACCAAACGGATCAAGAATGCTTTGGATTATTTATTCACAGTTAACGATTTATCCAGCCCTAATTACAGCCGCTAGAACATTTTCCTTGCTGCAATATTAATTATATTTCTTTCATGGCTGCTATTTATATAAGCAGAAGATGAAATATGCAATTAGGTGATCAGATGCTGCAGCAGTGTCACTGATAATTTTTTTTCACAATAGTCATTATCCTCTTAAAATGATGGTAAAGGTTGGGTGTAATTGCTGCCCGTCATTCATCACAGAGTTCAGAGAGTTCCAGAACAGCCCTAATGGAGCCGGTGAGTGGGTCCAAGGCATCCCCTGTCTCAAGAGCAAGCCCAGGTCTCCCAAAACAAAGACATGGGCACAGAACGCTTTCTTTAATTGCAAAGGCTTGAGTATCAATTACAAACATGAAAAGAAATAGAGTAGCCAAGGGACAAGGTTGCCAGTAAACACCAGACCAGAGTCAGGACAACACAAGGTGCACAGTCCCAAAGAAAATTAACACAAAGAAAATTCTGCACCTACGTGCTGAGCAGAAAGAGGCTCAACAGCACAGGCAAGGGCACCAACCAGCTGGAATACTTCTGCCATCAGAAAACCAAGACTCTGGCTTGACAGAGAAGAAGAAATTAAAAGAAACCCTTGATTCCATCACCATTTTCTCTGGCTATGGGAGCAATCTATCATGACACTTTATATTTAGCTGTACGCTTGCGTCAGAAAGGATAAAAACAGGAAGAGCACTAATATCTTGATCTTTTATACTGCTCCATGTATACTGCAAGGAGGTAACTTGCTATTTTAATTTTGGAGGCAGTAAAGCTGAAGCGCAAAAGAAAATAAAAATATGCTAAAGCATTACTGCATGATGCAACAGAAGAAATAATATTTCTACTATAGAAGCTACTATAAAATCTATTAAAGCAATAAGTTCTTAAAATTACTTTTTATGGCATGTTAAAAAAAGAAAAAAAAAAGGACAAAGAGACAGCACATTCCATAAAATCTTGGAATAAATAATCCATGTAAAAAGATACATATTAATATTCAACAGAACATATAGTGGCATTATATCTGCTTATTTTACATTTCATATGATTTATTCCCATAAAGAAAATAACAGAGGAGATGTATCCCAGGCCTTCAGTTTTCTTACTTGCAAGTGTGAGAAGCAGGGGGTTGCAAACTGGTTTTTACCCCATTATTTCATCAAAGGTCTATTTAGGTAATTTCTGTGAACTTGGCTTCTAAAGTTAGACTGTTTGGACGTTCTGTGTGGAAAATTAGAATAGTACCAGAGGTTCAAGGATTTCCTTTTAGAAAGAGAAGTATAAATATAAGAGGATTATCACATTTGCTATTTAAAGTCCCAGTGACCGGTATGATTTCTTTCTATGAGTGCTGTTAATTGTCACACTTCTAGGAAACAGTAAAATTTAACTAACAGAAAGGAAGCTGGTTTGCTTGTGTTTTGCTCTAACACAGAGAATCAAACCAAGCCAGACATGTAGTTATTGCAAGCATGCACATTTTTGAAGGCCTGAAAAGACTGCAGAAAGTAGAATTATTTTGGTCAGAGATTTATTGCTGTGGAGGGGCAGCTGAGAGGTAGAATCTCAAACTGGTGATTCCATCCAGTTAAGATGAAACTGTTCTTGTGATGCTAAAGTGTTAACATTTACCTGATTATTTTGGCTATTTAAAATAATAAAGCATTACATTTAATAATTTATATGAAACTACTGCAATATAACCAGAATGAGATGATTAAATATTTTCAAATTATTTTTAAAGCAGGGATTTCCTTTTAAATACTTTTAAAACTTTGATTCCAATTTAGAGTGTAAGTTTCAAATACTTGAATTTCTACTTTCTAACCAAAGTGCCTTATGGCACTACCTAATTTTCAATAGATTTTTTGTCCATTTAATAAATAATTCCTACAGCTCACTCAGAGTTCATTGCTGGAAGTATATTTCTGTAGGGAATTCTTTTTTATGGCCATGACACTCTTCCTTCCAAAACTTCACTTATTGAATTCCTTTTGTTTTCTTAGCTGACTTGAGCTTGCCAAGGAGAAATATGTAGCTTAATATATTTGAGGTAATAAGAGCCCTCACCCAGCTGATGAAGCAGCAGCAGTGGCTAAGGTTGATGGGGAGCAACAATCCCCTTAGAACATCTTCGGTGTGGTACCATGGAAATCAGAATCATTTTGCTGAGCAAAGAAGATATTTTTCTTTGAACATTGCCTCCTTCACAGCAAACTAAACTTCAGTCCCTCTCCTCAGAACCATGCACTGCTTTCTAAGGCTGAAAAACATGATGGATGGCCCACATTGTTTGAAGACAAAGCTGTTTATAAATATCTAAGCTTCTGACAAAGGGCCTGATCTCACTTATAACAATTTTAGCCCAGCTTTACATTAACTTATGTCAAAGAAGATCTGTAACATTTAAACTCTGGAGAGTAAAGCTTCTTCCAGAAACGTGATCTGCTTCCTGTATTTATAAGATATTTGTGCTCCCTCTGTAGCAGGCTGGAGTTTGCAGGGATTTATTTCCTGAGGAAAAATTGATTTATGAATCTCTGTTCATGTTGCTATGCAGTCAGTCCCCTCTGCATTTAGTTCTTTACATTTTTACCTTCACCAGCAGGACTTATCAGCAAATGCATACAGCAAAACGGGATCACCAGGATGTGGCTGTCACCTGATGACCTCAGGGCAGACATTTGTCATACAAATTTCTGTATCTCATAATACAGACTGTGAACAATACCAGGTGTTTTGATACAGTAGAACCTGCCCTCATTTTAATCAACATAAGTAATTAATCTAGCGTCCCAATTCCTGCTTCTATACCCTTGCAGCTCATTGCCTCCTTGCCCTCCTTTCCAGGCTTGATAAACATGTACCAGTCAAAGTGGACTCATATGTCTGAAAACCAGTGATGAAGGCAAGCTGGAATACTAGAGAAATGCTGCAGTAGGTCATCCAGAAGAATTGGCTCTGGAGGGGAAAGCAGAGTCCATTAGTAACAGAATTGTTTCTTTCCACTTCAGAGGTCTCAAGGTGCAAAGCTTCAGATGAGCAAGACTTGACAGGCCTGTGGCACTTACAATTAGGGCATGAAGACAGGGGCATTTGGCACCAGTGAGATGGTTTGTGGAGAAAATGTGCCATTTCAGTCAGCTGAAAAAGTGAGGTCTAGACAGGTATCACAGGCAGAAATTGGAGGGAGATGGCAGCTGAACAAGGGTCAGGACACTTGTAGCCAGGTCACTGAGAAGGCTAGAGTTTAGCCAGTGGAAGAGGAGTATCTTGGTGATCAGATACCCTGAGAAGTAATGCATCTGTAAGGAATGTCCAAGGGAGCAGCAGTGCAGTTGGAAGAGAGGTCAGTATGGCTGAGCCAAAATACAAGACTCCCGAGGAGCCAGAAAAAAAAAGACAGTGAAGCCAAATTTGAAAAGCAGCAAGCTGCACCAGGACTAGATTTACAGAAGTATGGAAATCTCGTGAATTTCAAGCCAAAGTCAGGGCTCAGCTCTTCCATGAGGGAGTCTCTGAGCAGCTGCCTACAGAATGTGAAGAGCCCATGCAAAGCTTGGCTTCTGCACCCACTCCTAGGGAAGCAGCACTGGGGTTCTGTGAGAGCCAAGGGCACAGGGACAATACCTGATTGGTATGGGACTGATGGTCTGGTTTATCTAGTCTGAAACTCATTTATGTTAAGCTAGTGTTTAACATTTGCCAATTAAAAAAAAAAAAAACCAAACCAAAACCAGACCAACCAAACAAACAAAAAAGGCAGAAAATTCACACCTCAAATACAAGCAATGTATTACTCAACTTCCCATCTGAAATACATTGTAGGACTCAAAATACTTAGGTAAAATTTACCAATACAATCCCCATAACTAAACAGAAATGAGAACACTCATTCAAAACAAGCACTTTGAAAGTGAAATTGCTTTGTTATTGCAAATTATTTTCCTTTTCAGCTAATGGAGGGTTTTTTATTCCTTATTTCAGTATGATACGAACTTGAATTTTGGTTGCGTTATTTTGTTTGTTTGTTTTGGGTTGTTTTATCTTTATAATCTCTGCAGGGCCAGATTATTATATCACCATCCACACTAATGTTTTGTTGGCTTTGTTGGTCTACAAGTACTAAAGTTTACTTTACAAAGGAAATCTAGCTTGATCTTGTTATTTCAGAAATATTAACAAAAGATTACTTTATCTAGCTGTCAGCTGTCTAGTGAAATAGAGATAAGAAAAATAAAATACCTGTATTTCTACCATTGTTTCTCCAAGCTCTGCAAAGACTGAATAGTTATTTTCTCCATTATTTCTTACTTTAGCAAAAGTTATCTTTGTAAAACCCACCTCTATGTCTGCTTTTAAATTAACTACACCATATCAAGGATTAAAATCCCATCTCTTGAATTGTTTTGAAGCACAGACTTGACTTATATCTACTCAGCAATGCTTACTTTAACATATCTTGAAAGTACTTGTAAAAATATATCCTGTCTCAGGGAAACAAACTGCAAAAGACTAGATGTAGATTTCATCCATGCTATAAGTTAATATAATATGCATGGTAACTACATACAAAAGGATTTCCTGCAGAAATGTGGCCTTATTTTACTACAGGAGGAAAATAAGTGAGCATTATTAGAGCAGTCAATGTGAGAAACATAGACTAATAATGTGCTTGGCACTGAAATCACACTGGTGTAGAGCCGATTCCCTTCTGATATACATTAGTGGAAATTCAAACTGGTTGTGACTTTCTGGTTAATGTGATGATAAAATTCCCTCTCTAGTCACTGATTCAGTGTTTCCCTCAAGGCAACTGTGACAGAGTGATGGTTTCAAGAAGGCTGTGACCATTATGGCTCTGTCACTGTCCATAGAACAAAATGAGCCTCAGAAACCTGAACTATTCTTTAAACTAGTGTTATGTAGAACTGGAGAAAAACACTTTATGAAGAAAAGAAAACAGGATAGAAGGCCTTGCATCTTTACACAAGTGTTTTCTGAAAATAATAGAAAATAAAAATAGTACAGTATAAAATCAGACCTCTCCATTGGTCTATGTAATTTAAACAGTTTTCTTAACTGTCTTTCTATCTCTTGTATTGCACACTGGTGAATCACTTCCTGCACTCTTGCTACACACTCTTTAGTAATGGTGACATAAACTACTGCTGTAAATGACAGAAAAAAAAAAAATCTTTCCTTTCTTTTGACAGAGAAATTGAAGTCTTCATGGAAAACGAAAAACTCTGATTATGTGGCACCTGCAGCTATGGCAACCTTCCAGAATGATTATCCAATAAAGTACAGAACAGTGCTAAACCTCTACTGCAGCCTGCCCAAATCAAATAGATTTTCAGCATAGAACAACACGTACCTAAAACTCTGCAAAGTGATGTGAGATTGCAGCGGTGAGCAAAATCAGAGCAATGTGTCACAAGCAGTCACACATTTCAGCCAGTCTCCCAGAAGAAAAGCAGACATTTTTTCTCTCAAGAGGGCAAAAGTAATGAAAGGGCTTAATCTGTTCATTCTGTTCTCAACAACAGGGCCCAATTCTAGCATAATATCACAAATAGCATCTATTTCATGTTGGCAATCAGACATTCATCAGCATTTAAGCCACCATAAATTCATCAACCTGAAACACACCTGAGGGAAAACCCAAGACTGGAAAAGCAGGAATGTTGGTGAGCCAGGTAAAGACGCAATGACAGCTCAAGTTAGGAAAAGTCCTGGGCCCCAGTTTCAGGACCCTTCCTTTTAAACATGTACTACCAGAACTCATCCAAATCACACAAGCACACATATGTAAACCATGTAAAAATCTTCGACCCTTTCAAAAACCCTTTTCCAAAACTAAGACCTCTATATCCAAGGAAAATATGACCTCCTCCGGCCTTGTTCAGCCTTAATGACTCTATGACTCCACTTCCTTTGCTATCTATTGCACCAGGATAAGCAAGTCTGGGAACAAGCCACAGTCCACTGCCTGCGGCAGAACAAGGCACCTCTGGCAGGGCAAGCATCCATTGCTGCCCACCAGATTCCCTGGAGATCCTTAACCAGAGCAGCAGGCACTGCTCTTGGTGCCAGGGTGCCATAGCTTGGCACAACTTAAGCCTTTACTTCTGCTGATGTGAAGCTGTCCAAAACTGTCCAAATGCTGGAGACGAAAGGCAACAAGCACACTGGTATTGCAGCATTTTCTGTCCTTAATAAGCACTTATGAAGGCAGGTTGGCTGCACCATTGCTGCTTTTGGAGACAACTAAGTTTAGTGTCAGATATATAAAGCAGCCTAAATATTACTTTACTGGGGCTAATATCAGGTACTTCCATATGAGACTGCTGGTCTTAACTCACAGCAGTCAAATTGATCACTTACATTCCAGGAATGTACCACAACTCCTGCTCCAATATATGTCCTACAATTCCTCCTTTCAAAGTGACAGTTCCCAGGAATGCTTTGCTAAAATTAAGCTGTATGTGCTCAAGGAAGCAATGGTTTAAATTTATTAAAAACATTTCAATTACTCAAAGTTCTGATTTCTTTCAAATGTTTCCTATGTAGCTGACACTAAATGCACCCTAGCTGACTCCAATCACAAACCCAGCTGTGAGGCACTTAGGACTGACCTCCACCTTCCTCTGCTTCACCATTCCCACCCAGCAAGCAGCAGGCAGCCTGGCCTGCAAACACCACCCAAGTGCACTGCAGGGTGCAGCACAGTGCTGAATTGCAACTCTATCCCCAAAATTTAGGCCTCAATACATCAGCAAATGCTTTTAGAAACATCTTACTTATCATCTGCACTCCTCACAGTTAAATTTTATAGGAAGCCAAACATGGTGCTACTGAATAAAAGCCTTTAAAGGTTTGTTTTACTTTAGAGCTTTGTCTTCCCTCTTCCTCTGCCACAGAAAACCTAATATTTCCCCATATATTTGTCATTCTCAAGCAAAAATGCACATTTGGTACGCTCAGAATAGTTGATTAAGAATTTGTATGTATAAAAATTAACTGAAACATCATTTGCTATTGTTGTTTTTTTTAGTACAAGAAAAAAATTACTGCTATTAGAGAGGATGGCAAATGGTTAAAAAGAACATTCCACAGGTGCTACAATGCCATTTCTTTGGCTCAAACAGCAAGCTTTGGATTTTTTCTCTTGGGGTGAGATATAAAGGACTGGATATATTTAGCACGTTTCAGACCTCCTAGGACATCTAGGCCACATCTGACACAGGGCTTCCAAGAAACCATTACTCAGTGGAGAGGGAGGTAGGAGGTTAAGTAGGATACTGTTAGAACATCTCAGAGATTGCAAATTGCTGAATTGTTTTGTTTCTTCCAGTGAAGAACAGTAAGCAGTCTCCTAGCCATAAAATTCTCTGCTAACTATCCCAGGAGACTCCATATCCAACCCCTCTCTCCCTCTGCTTCATTTTAATGTCAATTTTACACTAGGGACAGAAGAACATTTCCTTAGCTGCTAAGTTCATTTGTGTGTACAAAAACCTGGAAACCCCTCAGTTCATGTGATTTAGTTCTGAGCTGCCACTGAATTCTTCACCTTCAGAAGAAAATTTAAAATCTTAGCAACCTCAAATAGAAAATTGATTATAAATGTACCTTCTTTGATTTATGGATGCATAAAAGATAATGGATTTATGGATGCATGAAAGAACTCTGATAAGTTTTGGATGCATCAATATATAATAGGTCAGGGCACTTAGAAATCAGACATTTGCCAAAACTATTTAAGGGTGTTCCAGTATACTGAGCAGTAGCCTCATATATCCAACTATTTTTACTATTAAAAAAGCTCTGTTGAAGCTGAAGGCAAATGTTTAACTTTCATAAGCTGATGGCTCCTGGATCTGAAACTCACTTATTCACAGTAATTAACATTTCTCAGGCTGAGAGTATATTACTAAGAGTACAACAATGTCAATGTAACAATGTTTAGCAGCTAACAAACTAATTTTGGTGAAGCATTTATAATGATGGATTGTTACCAGTTTTAAAATACTTGTCATACTTCCTTATGTCTGCAGTTCAGAGGTATCATCTCAGGCTTCTTGACTAACTTAGCAAAACACAGACCTTAATAGAGCTGCCCTGAGTCTCTGCACAGACAGCAGAGTAAAATAACACTTGCAGGGCACTATGTTCCTGTCCTGATATGGGTGCCAGGAGAGGGCAAAAAACCTGGAAAAGAGCCATAAAAGAGACTGTTTCTTCTCTCAACAATAACAGGTGTGCAGGGTGATTGGCCTAGCTCACAGAGACTGTGGACTTTTCACATACAGCAAGAACTCTCCCACTGGGAGTGCTTGCTGCCTTCATTTTGGTAATAGCCCCAGGTGCTACGACAGATTGAAAGGGAAGATACACAAGCAGAAGGCCAAGGGCTTGGCCTAGATTATCTGAGACATGTTAAAGAATCACCACTCTTCACATACATTTTCCTCTTTTTGAAAAGGAGAAAGTGTGCATCATTCCTTTTTAAATGTAGGTCCTTTTCCATTACAGTCAACCACGCTGATGAGGACAGCTGTGGGTGAGCAGTTACGCTGAAATACAGGCGGACATCCCGTAGGCAAGGCTGGGATGTTTGCAAACAGGAAGACAACTTTGATTTATGCTGTTCAGGAGAAATGTCTTTGTCTTTATTACTGGAAATACAGCTCTTCATAAAGTCAAAATTTCTGTGGGTAAAAGTAATTTTTCACTTTTTCATTAGACACAGAAATGAAATGCCTTTGAATCATGAGAGCCTTGATAGAAATGTCTCAGATGAATTTGTGGAGTGTCAGCGCAACACTAAGCTGTGCCCATTTGAATTGCTGCAGTGCTGCACACAAGGCTGCAGCACAACATAAGCATTCTCTTGGGGAACTTTCTCACGCTGCCCCTTTGGCTGAAACATTACACACAGATGGGCAATGCATGGCTGTGGTGCAGTCAAGTAGGTTCAATGCAATCAAAACATTCTGACAGGGAAGAAAAGTTGAAGGCAGAGGAGCTGGAAGGAAGAGTCCCACAAGACTCAAATTCTTGTCCTCTTGGACATATTGAAGCTGAAAAAACCAACCAAACAAAAGTTTAAAAGAAGCATTTTATTTCAGTTAAACAAGTGGTACAACTAAATGTGAGACTGGAAAGTTTGGGACTTCTGTAAACTTTCTCAACTTTTCATTTCAGGTCACGGGGAAGAAAAATTAGAAGTATCAAAGTTTTTCACAGGATGAGAACCCTGGACTTATGCCCACCCACAAGAACAACCTCAGGTTTTCTACATTTAAGATGGATGTGGATAGGAAGTGAAAAAAGGAGCTTTCTCTTTCTCAATATTAGTATTTCAATTTGTCAATGGTTCAGGGAGAACAGTCAACTGATAGATATTCAGAGGCAGCTTTTTCAAAATAAAAATAGCCAACTTTTTTTTTTTTCTTTTTAGATTAAAAATTATATTTAGCAGAAAATAAGAGAGATATCCTACAGTATATATTTCTAGGAGCTATAATTACAGTTTATTTCTCTTCAAAATAAATTAAATACATGACTAACAATGCTTTTGCTAAGAACCAAAATGGTATTTAGACCATCCTATGCCACAAACCCTTTTCTTATCTTGTGTACATTTCTAAAGATAAGACTCTTTCACATATTAAAGATTCCTTGGAGAACATGTATTTATAATTGAAGTGACAATGAGAAGTTGATTATATTCATGTTAATTTAACAAATAATGTAAAACCCTTTAACAGCACTTCTCTTAAATTATAAAATAAGAACATATTTTTTCTTTGATCTGGAAACAGCCCAAATAGAGCTGCTACTTTAAATTGATGCTTCAGGCAGTCTCACACACTCCCTGATCACCTTAACATTTTATACACAGGTGCCATGCACATTTACTTGCACTGCATGCCCAAGGGTGAAAGTATGGTGCAGGCTGCCCAAGTAGAGTTATCAAATATTTATGCAGATTTATAACACTGCTGGATATGCTTTAAGTGCTATAATGTAAGAAACAAAACATGTGTAGAGGAAAACAATCTGCACAAAGATCATCCATATGCAACCGTTTCTGGGAACTTTGTTCAAATAATACTACCCACCTGCTTTTTTTAACCCAGGCTGTCAGAGAAATGGTGTAACTTTAAAAAAATTGAAAGTAGTAAATCCTGGATTTCTGCCTCAATTCACTCCTTTCTAAACATCTATATTCTTAAGTGGCAATACTTTTCTTCTAATCCCTACTCAAGCAATTTGATAAAGTGATTGCATATACAGAGACAAGGTATTTTAAAATGTACTGCCTTGATCATAGGTAACTTCATATGTCTTTCCAAAGGGCAATAGGTGTCCCCCTCTGGGATCCAAAGTCAGACATAGTTATTTCCAGATAATTTACGAAACTATTTTATAGTCTCAGGTTCCCAAATTAAGGTGTAATGAGGTGGAGGAGATCTATGTGCTATCATAGCTTTTTGTGATAGCTAGCCTTCAAAGGAGAGGTAGATGAAATAGTCAGATGCCTAATTTACCTGCATTGGTCTCTGGGATCCATCCCCAACTCCCCATGTCTGGGAGAAAGCAATTGGCAATTTACTTGTAAAATGTATTCAATGGCAGAAATGAATGTCTGGCTAAGGGGCTTTCACGGGGCATCTCATCAGGTAGTGGCTGGCAGCCTGAGATCTGCAGACGTGGGGCATGCAAAGTATCTTCCTAAGGTGACCACGAGAAAAGGTTAAGGAAAACAAGGTTACTAATGAAAGAGGTGTATGTACCTCAGTACATCTACTGGAGGATATGTTTGGGCCATGAAATCAGAATTAAGAGCCCTCAGCCTGCTCTAAGTCAATGTGTAGAACAGTTCCATCTTATACAGTAAAGTAGAAGGATTGCCTCCAAAAGAATTAGAAAAAAAAAAGACATTTAATTACAGTTGTTTCTAAGACATTTTCTGGAATAACATCAATCTCATCTTTCAGATTGCATACCATTCATTGTACTGTCATCTTGCTGCTGTTTTCATTCCAGAATTAACTGTGCAAATTTACTCTTTGTCATGAGAAGCGATGGATGTTTAATTTTGGTGTATGGCTGTGAAGGTCAAGATTTTCACATAAGTGAGAGCCACAGATCCTGTTGACCTTGCACAGCTAAGTTTGTAATCAGTAGCTACAGTTCTTTGTAACTACTATGTCTGCCATAGTCTTCAATATTATGACTTTATGACACTTTATTTTGTAAAGGGCACAGTGACTGACCACTGGCTATATTTTAAAACCACCTAGACCCTCATCAACTAAATAAATTTTCTCTGCATACATGATTGAATTCTGCATCCCACCCATACATCCCTTGAATTTTTGCTTACTTGTATTCAAGGTCACTGCCCACCTGGCTGTCTGCAAGCAAATGCAAAAGCCTAAGGACATAGTGGCTCTGGGAGTTACCACTCCTGAAGTGGTGTTTGAGCAGGGTCTTTGCACCCCTCAGAGCAGGCTAGTTGGTGTGATCAGCTCAGACGGGCAAAGCTCTGCTTGGGACTTCTCACAGCCACAGCTGGATGGAGCAGGGGACTGGTAAGGGATAGAAACATTCTTCCATACCACCTCTACACCCAGCTCTGGTGTAACCCACTTGTAATTGCTTCAGCTTGGGCTTGCACCAAAACTGGCTCTCACGTATGTCCATAGGACTTGTGCCTGAGAATCAGAACTGATGTGCTGCACGTATCTTTTGGAAGAATCAACACTTGCCAGAGTATCCAGAAATGTGTTTCTCTGCCAGAAGTTACACAGCACCAGGTTGAACCAAAAATTCCTTGTTGCTATGGTTGCTACTTGCTCTAAATCTTTTTACTGCTCCTTGTTGAAAAGCAGCAAAGGAGAATAAAAACATACAAAACAATTGTAATTGCCTGGTGCGCATTGTAACATTTCTCTTTGGTGGCTGCTTTAAATTATGCAGTAGTATTGCTGGCATGTTTCCCCACTCCCTCTTCCCTCAGAGGATACATTTTACAGTGGTGAAATTGGACACTGGGTGCAAGAATCACATATTTGAATAATTTTTTCAGAAGTAGACGAGTCACACGCAATGTATTAGAACTCAGGCTGTAACAATTAAGTGGCATTTGCATTCATTAAGCATACATGAAATTTAATTCCATTAGGTCCAGCAGCATTAAGGTCTGTTTGTTGCTGCTGATATTACAGCTTAAGGACATTATATCTTCTGGCTAGATTCTATTTCATAACCTAATAAAGCCAGGAATTACATCCTGGCTTGATGCCTTTGTAAATCCAGCTCAGTGAACATACAACATGAAAGCTGTCGATGTAAATTATTTATATTCACCACTGTCCAAAACATTAATTTATAAAAAAGGTTTAACAAATTAAGAAGACTACAGGCACTGTGCCCACAGCAGAACTAATTTAAAAGACAACAGTATGACTTTCTCAAGACACACCTCACATCTAATCTTTCCACTTTTTTAACAGATACAATACAGAAGAACTGTGAACATTTCAATGAGACCATTTAAGGAATCAAAATCTTACATTACATTTCAGTCTACTTCCCAGAAATTTTGACGAGCATAATTTCCCAGGAAAATCAAGGATACTTTACCTTTTAGATTTTGACATTCTAGGCTGACATAAAAATTAGGTAAAGGAAAGCAAAATATGAAAATATTTGAATTGCAGCTCTTATAATTTGTTCTGCTGAAAGAATATTTTAGATTCAGTACAAGCACACAACATAGCAAAAAACATAGCAAATAAACTTACGACAACAAATCATTTTTGTCTGCATGAAGTTTCATAGAAGACGTCATGACGGAACACAAGACTGCCCTCTTAACTACTTCCAAATAAAATCTATCATTAAAAAGCATTAACAGAATTTTTATTGGCAATTTATGTGAGATGAATATGGGTGCCAGTGTAAGTTTTCATTTGCAGTCCTTAACTCCTAACTATCAAATTAAAAAGCTTCACAAAATAAAAGTTCCTACCTCCCAGTCTTTAATTTCTTCTCTGATTGTTACTAGCACTGTCAGGCTAGTCCTCCTGGTTGAAGAACCAGTAAAATGTTTATTTCTAATGATCTGAACAACAAGCCTATTTCCATGGAGATGTGAGAAACAGGAAGTGTTTACTTAATTATGCCTTATTTTCCTGTAAGTAATTTTCCAGTGGTCTAAGATGTTAATTTTTTCAGAAATCTAAGTGTTTGACTGTATCTACAATGTCATTTCAATGGCATAAATGTTTACCACAGGCATGAGATGGTAATTTTTTTCCTTTTCAAGGATATTTTGTGGGAAAAAAATTTTAAGCCTGCTAAGTGTATAAATTGTATTTGCATATAGTTTATTAATATATAGATATAAAAATTAAAATATAAAATTTAACTAGACTCATAGCAGCTGTACTTCCATTTCAAAACCATTCTGTCATCTCTTAAAAAAACATGTCTAAAGCTACCAAAATAATCTTTGAAATTCTTCAGATCTAAGTCACTAAGCTTTCTGCATAGTCAATGGAGAGAGATAAGAACACTCAGAAAACAAATTTTATCTTAAAATAGGTGTCTTAGATAAAGTAACTAAGCCATTTTGGAGTTTGCCCTCTAGGCAAGTATGCACTGGACAACTTAGATGAGTAACCCTTAGAAAGCTCAGTTTGACTGAGATGTCACTTGTTATCTGCTTTAACTGGAATCCACTTCGAGCTCACAGACTCAGCAATATATTTTCTATTAATTTACTGCAATTTTAGGAGAAGAAGTTAAGAAGCTATATATCTCTATTTATGAGTCAACATAAACTATTCATCCACAAGAAAAAAAACACACAGGGGATGACTTAGCAACAAATGGTCCAGACAGCATTGTATCCAACTCCAGGAAAAAGCCATAATGTAAAGTCTCAGGCCTACTAAGGAAGAAACTAAATAAATAAATTTTTATGAAGTTAAAAAAAAAAAATCATTATTTCATTTTCTGTTTTCTGTTCATCATGTTTTCACACTGGTGTCTGTCTGGAACTTGACAGACCACAAAATACGGATCTATTTCTCTGACACTTAAATCTGGAGAAATGCAGAAGGCTGTGATCAGAGGCTTTGCACAAAAGTGGCACAAAATGTGCAGAAAAAGCCCTTTAGGGAAAGCTCATTTTGCTCCTGTCTACAGCTCCTCTGCACAGTTAATCTACATCAGCTCATCCTGACCTTTTCTCCACAGCAGTCTGTGTCACACCTGCGTAAAAACATTCACCTCAGAGCGGTGACTCAGCTGGGAGACATTTCAGGCCAGGGTGGCAGTGGAGAGGAGGAGGATTTTTCCTGGGTGCTCACAACTCAACTTACTTATGAAACTGCCCCTCATTTACAGAGTGCACTTACCTTTCTTCTCCTTCCCTCTCTAGCCCAGAGTTTCTGTCTGCAACAAGAGAAGCATGTTTTATGTAAATCACTTCCCAGTGGAGTCACTCATTATTATTGTAGACAGCTCTAAAGAGAGAAATCCATGACATTTACCAGCAAAAACTGTTAATGAAAATGTCATTAAATAAGTCAATCTGCAAGCCACAAAATGGCCTATTTACCTTTTCTCTTTTCCTGTCTTCCACATTTCTGCATCTCTGGGTACATTTCACTCAAGTCAATCTTTTTTATCACCAAGTTATAGCTTTCTCTGGAGAGAAGCACCCTTTTCTGGCAAACTAGTCATATTTGAGAGGCCAAGGAAGAGGAAACTACTGGCTGGCTGTAGTGAGGAAATTTCCAGCAGCAGTAATCTGGAAAGTACAATATAGTCCTTGCTTTGCTATGCATTTTGTAGGGTTCACGACTGAGCCTCTCCCTTAGAACTTGTAAGGTCCTCATGTCTGTAATTCATGTTGCTCACTGGAGTATCTTTCTGGTCACATGTATGTCCTTAGGATCTACTTTGCTGATTCAAAAAGCCTAATCCAAAAATTCTGCTAAAATTTCCCTACTCCTTCAGACCATTTATATCTCATCATAATGGACTATATTAACCAAAAGCAACTGTCTGATAAACTGACAAGGATTGGCAAGAGTGTCCCTTTTGAATTTATTTCCTGAGAGCTTTCCATTTTCACAACTGAACATCAAGGGTTTTCCTTTGGAAAAAGAGCTATTGGTATCAGGGAGAGGTCACTGTTGACTGGGTGCACATAGCTCACATTCCTAAGTTATAAAGGAATTCACCTTTCTCCATAATTCTGCGGGCAACCAGGATCTGCTTTGTACATATGCGTTTATATTAAGCCCCAAAAATTGTGCGGATAAAGTCAGTATCTTTTATTAAAACATCTACCATATTTATAAAAATACCTAACATTTTAGGTCCACAGAATGTGATGAAAGCATCTGGCCATTTTTTTTTCCCTAAAAGCATTATTGATCTATTAAAAAATAAAACTCCTCTACTCACAAAACTTTTCTCCCTTCTGACCTGAAAGAGTTATGGCTATAACAACTGAGGTCCATAAACACAGGATCATAGAAGGGTTGAGGTTGGAAGGGACCTGTGAAGGTCACCTAGTTCAAACCCCCTGCTCAGGCAGGGCCACCTAGAACTGATTGCCCAGGACCATGTCCAGATGACTTTCAAATATCTTCAAGCATGGAGACTTCACTGCCTCCCAGGGCAACGTGTGCCAGTGCTTAGTCATTCTCACATTAAAAAGTCTTTCCTGATGTTCAGACAGAAACTCATGTTTAAATATACTGTTTGAAGGGTACATTGACCCTTATTTGTGCTCAGTATACACCATCCTGGTTGGACAGTACATTCCTTTTCACATCAACTTGGAAACAGTTGCAGACTTTTACACTTTTGTATTAAAGCCCAGCCATAGCCAGAGGGAAAACTATTAATCTGCTTTTTCTCAGCATAGAGCAGCAAAAGAAAGAAGCATAATTTCCCCATTTTGCAAAGAAGTGGAGGCACAGAGAGACTGCTATCAGCCTAAGTCTGTTCCTCCTTCCCTGTTACTTGGCAAGAAGAAGGAAAAAGTACTGAAAATACTCACACCAGGCAATAACAGCCAGCCAGCAATGGGCAGGGAAGAGCAAAGCAAAGCTGTTTCTTGCTGAAGTGATAAAAAAATAAATGGAAGTCTGACAGACAAAATGTAACCAGCATTTCAGGACACTGCTCCTTTTGCCTTTGAAACTTGCACACATTTTGGCAACTGGCACAGGGAAGGCCACTAGCACATCCTGACTGCAGTGGGATTCCAATGGGATAGAGAGAAGTGCTGTGTGATAGCCATAGTGATTTGCAATGGACTGTCCCTGTATCCAGCTGCTATTTATTGTGCAGGGCACATATAACATTTTGCCTTGGCGGATGTATTTCACTGTCCTGCCTGATCAAAAATGTTGCCTTGCAGCAATCTTAGCTTGAGAGAACCCCAAGCAGTTTTATAAGCAAGAAGTCACCCCAAGATGCCACTTGAGAGGAACAGCATTAAAGTATACTCATCTCTCTTGTGTCCCTGGCTACTTCAGAAGCTCACAAACAAAGCCTAGCTCTGCTAGCTAGTACTCAGAAGGGGAAAGAACCCTCATGCCCTTGTTCATGATGTATCAGCACTTCCTAAGTAGAAACTAACTAAAAATGCTGACTCTAGTCATGACCACTAGTTTTGAGTAAAGATAGCAAAGTAAAAGATTTATTTTAAGGATATTTAAGTAAAGGCAAAACCATGTAAACTAGCTTACATAAGCTCACTCTTTTTCAAACCTGAGAAGAAACAATCAGCACAGGAATGACGCTTCACGTGTGATCTAAAGGCACAAAATAATTTAGTTACACACAGAACAGTCATATACCCATAAACACATGCAGGCAATTCCTGTAAGCAAGGCGAGATGCAGCCCTCCAAGGATTTTCCTCCAACCCCAAGGAAATGCCAAGGTATGGAGCAGAGATGCCTGAGCTAGCTTCAGAGCCAGCAAAAGCACAAGGAGCACAGCATCTCTAAAATACCTGGCTAACACAAGCCAAGTGCACATCTCCCAGAGTCAGGATTGAGGCGCCATGCCATCTCTGCACCACCTTGGTGCTGTTCAGCCCAGAGAAAGCCTTAGTGTGGGGAGAAGGAAATGCTCTCCCCTTGAATCCACTGCATGAAGGCAGTCCTTCTGAAATACCCTTCTGGTCAGCACTACTGAGACCACACTTTCTTGCTCCTTGATTCAGCTTGCCTACATCCTCACTGTTCCACTTAAATTGATTTTCCCCCCATTGGTACAGTATCCACAAGCAGACAGGCAGATTAAATTCTCTTTAAGTTATCTCTTGCTAGGCTTATTCATAAAAGTAAGACTCCAGCAGCATCTTACAGCCCTCAGTCAGCTCTGCGCCGAAATCAGGAACACAAATCCCGATAATGGGCTGCCGCCAGCAGCCAGAAATGGGTTAAGTGAGTCTCTTGGGCAAAATGAAAAATGCCACTTCTCAGTAACTGAGAGAGGATTTGTCTTGGGCAAAAACACTTGGGATGGGGCTGCCAGTGTTATTTATATCCTCAGTATGACAAACAGTTAAAGGGAAGGATTTGTTAAAGATTCATCAACCTTTCTCATTTGTTTAAGAGCTGGGAAATCCCAGAAAGGAGTCCGCTAAGCAGAGCTCTGCTGAAGGCAGAGAAGAGCTCTTGAGGGAGAAAACAAGTGGGGCAGTTTGCTTAGGAGCAAAAAGAGCTCCACTTTTTCAGATGGTATCAATTTTCTCCTTTCCCAACCAGGTCAGCTGAAGAATTCCTGGTCTATGCTGTGCCAGAGGTCATCACAGACACTAGAACAGCCTCCCTGCTTTTACAGTTGATGGAATTTTTATATCTGCCCACATGAATCCCAGTAAAGACAACAAAATTACCCTTTATAATCAGCCAGCCCAAATGCTTCTACGGCATCAAATACTCTATTAGATTTCTCTTAATTTGCTCTATTAAAAAGGGGAGTAAATAGCTATTTCCTTTCATTTTTCATCCACACGGAAGTGTAAGTCTCTCGTGCTTTAGAAATTATATTTCTTTTTACTACACAGAGCACCAGGGTCCTGTGTTCTAAAGTCCTCTGAAAATCTAAGATATCAAAAATGCACATCAAATACTAGCAAGCCATATAAAATGGACCATCCTGGGAAAAGAAGGGTATTTGTAAATCTACCAAAAGAATTTTCAGTCTAAAATACACTAAAATTAATTTAATTTTTCTGAAAACTTTGAAAGCCCTATGTTGTCAAACACCTAGGGATAGTTCATTAAGTTTTTCAATGAAAAGTTTTTTCATCAGAAATAGTGGCAATTGACTGAAACAAGCGTGCATTCTGCAGGCAAACAGCAGCATTGCCAGAACTTTTGTCAGAAAAGATTTTTCATCTCTAGGGTGTGATTTATGATCAAAACCCCAGAGAGGCTTAGAATCAACAATAGCCTAAATTCCTGGGCTCTCACAGACCTGAACTTAGGACTCCACTGTACTAGGCAGGCACTACAAATCACCAAGCTATCAACTACCTACCAAAGCCAGCCTCATATTTTCACAGGTTGGCACCATTCCATTTAGTATTAAAAAAAAAAAAAAAAAAAAAAGAGAAAAAAAAGAAAGAAAAAAAAAATTGTGAAGGAAATCCTTAATATTTCTGTGGTCAGAGAACGTTTCTGGAATGTGGGAGGCTGGCAATGTTGAATCTTTTTTACCTGATGTGAGCTGATTAATGTATTGTTGGCTGTGCTGAGGATATTTCTTTCTTCATTTTTTTCCTCCATATAGAAGGAACTTGGTTTCAGCCCCATGTGGAGCAAAAAAGGGGTTAAGGATTTTTAAACCTCAAAGTTGTGTACAACTAGAAAATCCTCTCACCCAGCTGTCAGAGAAGACACATCCCTGTGAGATGGCCATAATTTTCTTTTGGGAACACCCAATAGGCTTTCCAAGTGAGCAGCAGTGCAGCACATAATGGACATGTCCTGAACTGGAAGGGCTTCTAAATCAAGCCCAGACTAAATGAAGCTCCTTGGAGTTTGGGAAGAGAAATACACTTTTAGCATGGACATAGAGGGAGAGAGCTGTATGAGCTAAGAAGTTGCAAGGTTTTTACTTTTTACTTAGTCTTTTTACTAGGATTCTTCTGCCTCATGGGCAACCAGGATCCAGATTCAGGAACAAGGCAGGTTTTTAAGGCAGCCTGCTTTGCATACAGGCAACGAAGTGAAAAATTTGTTGTAGAGCAAGCACAGTTTTGCAGTTGGAGTGAATCTAGGTCCCGTTTTAGCTTTAAATCAACTTTAGGATATAACAGTCCATTCTAGTCCAGTGCCCCTGCTTTCACCTTACCACAGGTTAACTGGGAGCCATCATACAACAGTTATTGTTTCATGTAACCTGCAGTAAAACTACCTGTCTGGATCATTGCACACTTATGTATCAATAATAGGACATGATTTAGGAGTCCTTGGTCCTCTGTTTCAGATTTGAAACTGCAATGAAGCATACCCACCATGTCAAAAGCTGCTCTTAGGGCCAGGATTTGAGTAAAGTGGCATTTACCCAGAAGATCTGAGCTTCACGTATCCAAATCAGCTGTCTGCATACATACATACATACCTACATATGTGCACATCCAGCTAAGTGATGAGGGAACAACTGCCTGCTGCCTGGAATTTTTACCGGTGAGCATCCCAGGATGGCTCAAGAGATGAGCAAAAGAAGCAGGCTACCTTCCACAGGGCACCAAAGTATATGTGCAGTCCAATTTGCTGTGGTTTCCCTCTAGGGTGGAGCTAGAAGACTGTGTAGCATTAAACTTCTCATAACTCTTCCCAGATTATATGAAATCTCCTCCTTTTCCTTAAGCCCAGGCAAACCTCTCCCCCCACAGGCCCTGAGGAAGATGCCTACGGTCAAGTCTCAAGTCCCATCTTGCAACTACACAGCAGGCATAAGGGCATTTCATGCCCAGATGTATATTGTTACTCCTTCACTCTTTTACACCTTTTACATGTTTTCTCAAGCAGTCCAAGACAGGAAAAAAACAAACAAACAAACAAACAAAAAAACCCCAGCAACTTTATTAAAACTGTATTAAAACTAACTGCTTCACCTGTAGCAGTATATTCTACTGAGGATGTATTCCCTTTGCAGCTGCACAATTCTATAGCATAGAATAAAACCAAGTCCCCTTCAAGCAAAAATCCCTAGGTATCTAGGGATCTCCTGAAAATCTCCAGCTAATCACAGCACTGAAATAGGTGGAGAGCTGAGAAGAAAACAAAATGAAAGTAGTTGCTAATCTACCTTTCCCAGACAGTGCCCACCTATATCAACCCCACCGAAGAGCATGCTGCTGCCCTAGCATTCCTCCAGCAATTACTTATCCTTTTCTTGAAGACTTCAAATGGCTGAAGGCACACACCATCCCTTTGAAAAGCTAGTGATAGTTGTCCTTCCCCTTTTATTCTTCTGAAATAACAGTTTTAGACTGGCTCCCAAAACCACAAAATACCGTTTTTCTTCTGGAAACTCCTAAATAACTCCTAAGACCTGGGAGTTGGGCAGAAATTCTCTGGGATGTAAGTGGTTCTGCCTTTATTCCAGATGTGCTTGCTGACAGCTGACACATACAGACAGCAAACATCAAATAAAACAACTATGATTACCTGCACATAGTGTTTAGCTTGTGGCCATCGTCACAGTAGATAAAGCTCTCATGTCCTATTTGGAGAGACAGGTAAATAGATTTAGCTTAAAATGGGAAAACCAAGCATCTATAATATTTCCTGTGTGACAGATTGTATGTGGTTGTGCATATGTGTATGACAGACAGTGCTGGAATATTTTAAACACTGAACTGCTGCATCCAATGATTGGTAAATTAAATAGTCATTCATTAGTTACCATAGTGATCCAGGTGCAATCACAGTGAAGAAAGAAGGAATGGGGTGGGACAGACACAGATACAGACATACACAGAACAAATGCTAACAGAAGCACAACCCTGCACAGATTTTTGTTAATATACTTTTATCTATTCAATTCCCCTAGGTGCAAGATCTTTTTCTGTATTCACTGCTGTTTCACCTGCCTGCAAAGGGAAGTGACACATTCTCTGATATAGCCTCATAGAGTCAAATCCTGAGCTGGAGCAAATTGATGTAGTTCTATTGACCTTGGCAGACAGAAGCCAGTTTACAACAGCTGGGAAATCTGGCAAAAAAAGAGCACCTAATACTCTTTATCTTCTACAGCAACTAAATACTACTGAATCCTCTGCTACTTTTTAACTTCTTACAGCAGGGTTTTCCAGTAAACAGACAGAGGGAAGCTGGTGTTCCCAAAGCCAGCTGGCAGGTCTAGGCACGCAACTGTCACTGATTTCAGCTCAGTCTTCAGAATCTCAGCAATAATCCCTTTGCTGCTGATAAGAGACACAGCATGGGGTTAAGAATATCATAGAATCATAGAATAGTTTGGCTTGGATATGACCCTAAAGATGATTTAGTTCCAACACTCCCACATGGGCAGGGACACCTTTCCACTAGACCAGGTTGCTCAGCGCTCCTTCCATCCTGTCCTTAAACATTTCCCAGGAGGGAGTATCCACAGCTTCTCTGTTCCAGAGCCTGCTCAGGTCAGGTTTAAGCAGATGCGCCGTCTTGCCTCAGCCCTGAGTCCCCCTGTTCCCAGGTAGCACTACACTCACATGTGTTTCCTGCAGCAGCCATGCAGGAAAGCTGAAGCACCTGTATCTGTAGGAGGCTAAATGAGAGAGAACAATGACTCTTCCCTCCTTTGGGTCACTGGCAAACATGTCCACAGTCACCTGCCTGACAGCACTGCTAAATGACCAGCCTTCTGAAAGGCCCATTAAAACATCTCAATTTATTTTTGTACATGTATTTGGATAGAAGAGAGTGAACCAGTAGAGTGAATCTGTGCTGAGGCTAGTGTCAACATCTGGGCTAGAGATCTTCCCCAAATCAGGAAAAACTGCTCCAGCCCTGGCCTTTGTCATAAAACCCCTCACCCCAGCCACTGGCAGTAGGCACTGAGCACCTGAGTAGATGAGCACCTAGCCTGCTACCCTGCACAGGAAAGCAGCAGCGAATGGCAGTTCACACTGAAAAACCAACACTAGCACCTGATGTGGATACAGATCTCTTGGTTTACTCCACCACCACTTATTTGTTGGTGATGTCCTACGGCAGAGGAATGGGGCTGATGACTGGGACAGTAACAGCTCAGACAAAGCAAACATGAGGACATTAGAGCACATGTGTCAGAAATGGAGTGGCCTTAGAACAAATCTCCACCACATTTTGAGTTTTTTGTTTTTTGTTGGAACAGACTGGCCCTAGTCTGGACTGAAACCCCAGAAAAACACCAGGAGTTTACACCTGTGTTTCATGGGGGGCCCAGGATGTGCAGGAGGGACTGATAAGAGACTGAGCGAGCTGACAAGGACTTTCTGAATTTGCCATTTCTTCAGAACAGTGAGAGGTTTTATTGTTTAATATTACTAATTTCTTATGCTTGTGAATACTTTACTTGTTACATAAACAGGTTTTTTCCACTTTTCTCCAAGGAAATCTTTCCCTGAACTGGTAGGGTAGGGACAGCTTGAATCTGCTTTCTAGAGGGACCCCTTTGGAAGTTTCTTCCCAGATCTGTCCTAAACCAGGACACACACAATACCTCAATATTTCTATCCTAAATGACCATCAGTGACTACTACATCAACTACCACTGTCATTAGGGCCAAATAAGCACATTGTGAGAATGAAACTAGGCATCTTCCTCTGAGCTGCATTGTCCAAACCCCCACAGTGAGATCAGGCATTCTCCAAAATGTAAGAAGAAAAGAAGACAGGTTGAGAGCCATTCTGCCAAGGTCTAATTCATTGCTGTAAGGAAAGAAAGGACCACAGAAGCATAAAGGAAACCCCAAAATATCCAGTGGCTATCCCTACTACCAATGGTATGAGAAGCAGCAGCAAGTACCCTCATCTTCCCCCAGCAGGCACTTGCAGACAAGCCCCAAGCCAGGGGTATGAGATTCTGCACAGTTCAACAAAGGCTTTTGGAGTACAGCTGAGGAAAGGACACTATTTTCTAGCAGCCTGTGCTAGACACTGAGAGCAAAACAGTCTTGCTGCACTTTGTATATTAATTCATTCCCTCTTCTTACTCTATTAGCCTAAGACATTTACTCAGTGATGTCTTAAATCCCTTAGCATCTCATAGATTTCATTTAAAGACCCTGTGTTCTCTAACCCCTTAGGTAAGATATTAAATCTTCTTAGACATCTTGAATATAGTAAATAGTAACCATCTTTTTAGAGAAACTGTTCTGATGGGGTCTTCTCTGGAGGTAAAAGAATCAGTATTAAACTCTTTCCTACTTCAGTGAAAAAAAATAACCATTGTAACATTGTGAGCTGCAAGAAAAGATTATGTTTACAAATCATATTTTTGTCACATTTTAAATTATTGTAAAGACTCTATATACAGTCAGAGTCCTGTAGGCAGACCTTTTGCACCCCAGCCTAAAGTCTGCATTTTTAAATTTCTGCTATATGAGTAAGTGGCTAACAGTGTCAAAACTACCTCTTTGCATTCACAGCACTCAGAAAAGCACCAAACCCTGAAAGGGTTTGTCTCCTGTCTCACTTCCATAGGAACTAACTGGCAGTAACACTGCTGAATACAAGAGGAAAGAAGTATGTCCCACGTATGGCTGCAGCTGCTCTGCCCAAGCTGCCCTTCGGACACCATCGCTCCCTGGGGATATGGGACTTCATGGGCCTTTTACTAGTACTCACACCTCTGGCAGAAAATCCTCCTTCCCCTACAGCAATCAAACAGCAGCAGCACATTAAGTGGCTTCCCTTCCCCTTTGCAGCAAAGCAAGTGCCGCTCCACAGCCAGGCTCCATCCATAGGACTTTTCTCCTCAGGCAACAGCAAAGCTGGTGCTGTGAACATTCCTCCCCTTTGTGATGCGTCCTGTGCTCTAACCCAGCCGAAGTGGATAATGGAAGCACATCTGGGGAGCACACTGACCTTGCTACAGTTAATGATACAACCACAGAAAGCATGTTTTACACGAACATGGGTTATAATCATTGTTCGAGACAACAACATGAGCAACATATTACAAATTGGCCTTCTGTGTGCTTCAGCAAGGTTGCTGTCACCATCCTGTCCAGGTAGTGCACGATCTCTGATCCTGAGGGATACAATGCTTTCCACACAGACTCTCTGGACGTAACTGCTGAGTACACATAAGACACACGCTCTACAGCTGACTGCAAACCCTAGGTACTGCTAGGTACTCCCCCTGCAGCTTTGCAGCATTCAGGGAAGGGAGTGATGTGGTTTCAGCACGGCATGTGTCTTGTCTTTGACTTCCCAGCCAAATGGTGAGCTACTGATGGCAGGTGTTTGGCAACAGAGGCCTTCATGTAAACCACGTGAGGATTTAAATGCTGTAGCACCATGAGTTGAGGAGGCACAAAAAAATAAAAAACAACTAAAACAAGAGATTTCTCTTCCCATTCAAAATCCAAGGAAGGAGGGGGTAGGGCGCTTCTTGACATCTTTACTTATTAGTCCTGTTTCTGGATCTTTTCGGTAGTGGTCATGACTTTTTAATGTTTTTTTGTGATGAAAGCCTTTGACAAGAGCATGTGTCACACAAAGTGCAGTGGTGAGCCATGGCTTTCATATATATGTTAACCAGCCTTTATAGCATCACAGAGCCTGGGTGACAGAAGAGTAATTCAGTTAAGTTTCAGCAAAGTACATGTATTCTGTACTGTACATCAGAAGGCAGAGGAGCATGGATCTGAAAGGTGAACAGCCATGGAACAGCCAGCTCCAGGGTGTCCCACAGCACCCAGTTAATATGGAAACACCTCTGTTGGAAACACATGGGACACACACTTCTGGGGATGGTGATGCTGGGACTGCTGTGTTGGGAAAGCATGCTGTGAAGAAAAGACTTTCCAGCCAGACAAGTGTTTATGCAGAACTTAATGTTGAAATGAGAATTTGGGACAGCTTGGGGCACTGAAGAATATCAAGTTTCTGTTGGAGATAGCCAGATTTGCCGACAAGCAAAATTCACTCAGAGACACACAAAGTGAATTTGCCTATCCTTCTGATAAGGTCCTTCCCCCTGCCCCCTCCCCCTCCATGGAAGAGGAATCTCTGACTGGTGTAAATCTGCATTTGAATGAAACTAATGCTTCTAAACTCCTCAGGAGTTGTTTTGAAAATCTTTCTTTAAAAGTCCTGGATTTCAGCAAGATAACAGTTGTCTTATTTGAAAATAACATTAGACTCAATATCTGTGCACATTTGCAGTCTCTAAGAACTACTGAATAAACTGAAGTATTCTGCTTTAGTGTTTTTTTTAGTTTCTGTAGTGCTTTCTACAGCGGCTCAAAAAGAATAATCTAGTCTAACATGGAATTTTGAGGTCAACAGAACAGAATAGTATAAAATCAAACACTTCTGAATATAGCCATTTATTTGACTTCTATTTCTAGGCCTCAATTAGGGTAACAAGTTGTAAAATGGTGAACAGGTAATCAAATAGCAATCAGCAAATCTTCTTTTAAAAAAAGGAGACTGAGAGAAAAGAATTAAACAACAAGCATTACAGATAGGAGAAGAAAAGCAAATTCACATCTACAGTCCCATGGGAAAATATAGATGTAATAAATTCAGGGTAAAATTTAATTAAAACACTGAGCAATGGGATGGGGGACAAAATACAGGTATATAGGAAATCTTTGAGAAATACTTCTGCAAGAACACAGTAAGGTCATTATTATTCTGCTCATACAGCTGTAAGTAATCTGTATACATGCATCATACCACTAATGGGGAGAAAAATAATTTTGTCCTGCTACCCAAGCAACTCCCAGTTAGAAGTGTTAAAAGAGCATAACAACTTCTTGATAACATTCCAAATATGTTTGCGCCTATCCCCAAGATAGTATCTGGTTTATCAGTTCTGCTTTATTTAAATCTTAACTCCTCACTGTCCTGTCACATTTTGGTTGAAAACAATCTAGAAATTATAATGATAATTACAAAAGAGAGGGAGAAAAACAATGGATATTCAAGGCTTTCTTTAACTAAATTCTGCTATTGAGCTCTGTGGAAGAAAACCAATTCAGTAAGGCACATAATTCATTATTAAAGACAAGAAATAAATTACTTAAACTCTTAATTGCACAGCACAGATTATATATTGCAATTCATTTATTGGACTCTTTCTGCCAGGACACTACAGCACATGATGGTCCTGACCCTCAGCCATTGAGAGTTTGTTACAGACCTGTGACTCAGCTCAAATACTGGCACTGCAGACAGAAATGCTGAGAATGGGCCAAACAACACATAAACAGCCCTACACCAAGAGCATGTGGAGCAGGTACAAAAGGAACCTGCCAAGTGGGACAGACACCTCCGGCCATCAGAAAAGAGCACACATCACCTTTGAGGCAATGCTCCAAGTTCAGAGGATGGCCAAGCAAAAAATTTCAGTGTTTCAAATTTTCACCTGAGCAGAGAACATTTTGTCAGGAGACTAAATGTACATTTTGTCACTTGTAGTAGAGAGAGTGAGAATATGCAGGAAGATTTTCACAAGGCTGGTTGGTTCTGCCAGCTGTGTGAGGTCACTCACAGCATGCTATTTCCTGGGGACTATCCAGTGCAGAAACAAGTACAGCCAGTTGTCGCAGGCCTCTGCACAGTGGACTTCTGTGGTCACTGCCCAAAATATAAATAGCTCCTATCCATCACTACTACTCCTGCAGATCACTAGCTCCTCAGTGTAGGACTTCCCTATCCTTGCCTGGTATGTCTGTGACTTTACAGAGGCCTCCAAATCATGCTGTAGCATGCAATTGCAGGAGGAGAGAATTTGTGGATAAAATCTATCCCTGCCCACATCAAACCCATTTTCCAGATAAATAAAGAGCTGTCTAAAGAGTGGTCACCAAGATTTTCAGATAAACTAGAAACAAAATAAATCCCAACCTTAATTTCAAAACAGCTTTGGTGCTGTAAACCTGTGATTCGGCAAACCTTGAGGCTAGGCAGTGAGAAGGCTGTCAGAAGGAGGAAGTAAAAGTGGAAAACAAAGAGAAATCTATCTTCCTAAACTCTCAGCGAGTTCCATGCTGTCTTTGTAACACTAGGAGATAAAACATTTCAGGCAGAAATGTAGATTTTTAAGTTAAGAGCATTCCTTCAAAACTCTGTGTTACCACGATAATGAAGTGTCTCCTGTTTGTGCTTTCTTGGCAAAGGCTTCCAACATTCAGAAGGGAAATGAGAGAATTTGTAGAAGACAGATGAAAACGTCTCTCATTGATAGATGCAAGGAAGGTGTTCTGTTTTGTTAAAATAGCCTCTAGGAAACGTTCATTGCCCAACAACTGATGTATTAATTATTGATAGGGAAAAACCAGCAGGTAGCACTGCATTCAGTTTGACTTGGGGTGGGGGGGGCAAATATCCTGGCTGGTAACACCATCAGAAAATGTCTGATTCACAGGAAGTTGTTCCAAATGCAAAATCATTTTTAAGGGGAAATTTCTACATGAAAGGATTACACTGGTAAGAATAAATCATGCTGCTCTCTCACTCCCACTTTCTCTGAGTAAATGTGTATGTATCACATTAACATGGTTTTCAAGCTTGTATTCTAGCTGCTAGGAAAACACAAGTAAAAAGTTAAAAACAATAATAAAAAAAGAACAGCAAAAACTAACAATCAACAAGAGTTCTATTATAAAGCAGAAGAAATACATATACAATGTAAATATATAAAGTATTTGCTGGAAGCTAGCTAGAATTATGGATGTGGTGGAAAACTCATCATCAGATTACAGTTCAGTGTTTTATGGGTTGTGTGTTACAGAAACCTCCTAAGATTTTAGGCCTAAATATAAAAATCTCATTACACCAGCTATATAGGAGAAATTTCACCAGTGTGGCAAGAAGTTCAGCTGAATAAAAAGTTGAGGTGTATGCTGTGTGTGTGTGGTGGATAACCAGTGCACATTGCCCAAACTAAGATGTATTTCGAAGCTCACTCCTAAAGGCAACACTGGGGATGGTGTTTTTTCCAACCTAGAAAATCCTTCTATTGATTTTCTTCTTCCATTTAAAGAAATCCATTACCTACCACATTTCAAAGGAAAGGGTCCATCCTGAAAAAACTCTTGTTTTTCTGCTGTTGCTTTCCCTGGGTCTCAGTAGGTGTGCAGCTACACACTTGAATGTGTGTACAGCAGGCCAGCACATTGCTCATCCACTGCAGAGACAAAATCCCGGCAGGCAGGCAGGCTGGTCTTACTGCTAACAGCCATTGCAGAATAAAAGATTCTGAAGTGCTAATGAAAGTCCCACTGAAGAAACCAAAGAACTTTTCTGTTGCCTTTATAAGGGGCAACGTGTGACCTGGTTCAGGCAAGGCAGCACGGCGGCCTGGCCTCTCCAGGCCGCTCGGGCTAATCAACACACGCAGATACCAATGTGGCAGACGGTCGAAAAGCCTTTATTATCCTATCTCGTGGGTTTAAATAGTCTTGGGGGGTTTTGCTACGTCAGAGGGGGGTTGGGGGGTCTCAGGGTTTAGTCGGGAGTGGAAATTTACCGGGGCAGGTGTGGCTACATGCTTCTGGGGCTTCTGGGGTTAATAGATAACGTGGGGAAGGGAGAAGGGGAGGGGTCTATCTTTCCGTCACATCCCGTGATCTTCCGCTCGCCTGTCCCTTACCTACCACATCTCCCCCCTCCTTATCACATACAAAATGAGGTAGTCGTAGGTATAGGCACTGGAGTGAGGTACAAACTTGCAACTTGTTAAGGAAAGGGTGATTTGGTAGATCTGGGTAAATTTTTCAAGGCAGGTGCTGAAGGCTTTAGCTACTGACTGTGTTTGCAGTTTTTTGGTTTACAGCATTTGTTGGTGGCCTATGAACAGAATGTTTGCCCTTTCCAGACGGGCTTGAACAAACGAGACTAGTTTGTTCAGCAGGCATGGTCCTATGGTAATAGCTAAAAGCAGTATTGCCAGTGGACCTACCAGGGTGGAAATTAAAGTGGTGAGCCAAGGTGATTGATTGAACCAGGATTCAAACCAGCTCTGCTGGGTCTCCCTGTCTCTCTTTCTCTGAGCCAGTCTGTCTCGGAGTTCTGCCATGGAGTCTTTAACGACTCCCGTATGATCTGCATAAATGCAGCATTCCTCCTTCAAGGCTGCACACAATCCCTCCTGCTGCATAAACAAAAGGTCCAGACCCCGTCTATTTTGTAAGACCACTTCTGAAAGCAAAGAGACTGATTTCTCTAGATAGGAGATGGATTTCTCGATCCTCTGCAGGTCCTCGTCGATGGTCATTTGCAGCTGAGAGAGTCCGTGCTGCTGGGTTGCGATGGCTGAGACACCCGTGGCCGTGCCAGCTGCTCCCAGGCCAAGCAGCATTGCGATGGTCAATTTCTCTTTTGTGGAGTTTGTCAGGTTCCTCGAGAAGGTGGTATATCTCTTCGTCTGAGTGATATAGGACCCTAGAACAGTCAGAACTTGGGCACAGAAATCGATAGTTATTAAATTTGGCAAGGAACATATAAGGATTCGCTCTGGATCACTGGCAAACTCACAGCCCAGATGCAGGTGGGGTTATTCACTTGTTGGTTTTTCTGTCAGGCTTGACAACTTTAGTGCAGAAGTTGCCTTTCTGCTTTGCTAAGGTTGCATTGCTAGAACATCTGCCCTGTTCTGTGATTTGACTCAGGGTGATTCCTCTGCGGGGAGTGTCTTATCTGCACTGGTGGGGGGCACTGGCTGTGGGGTAACTGAAGGGGGTATCTAAAGCAATGCCTTCATAGAAAAAGGGGGTTTTAACATTATAGTAAAACTAATAGGGGTTAGTCAGGTTTGATTTGGTTTCATTTAGGGTTAGTAAGGTAGCTTCTAAAAAGGTTGGCTATGTGGAACACGAAGGATGGGGTATTTATTATGGTGACTTTTTTGAGCACCTTGTCACTTGATAGATGTTGCACGACTCACCTGAACGGCTGGTGAGGGTAGTGGCCTGGGTCGGCTTGCCCCCCGGCCACAAGCCCCACCAGCAGGACTGCACAGAAACACTGTGCGAGTCTGGGTCTCACCGCCGTGGGACGCTCAGGTTCTGTCTGGTGGCTTGGTGGTCCGTTATCTCTCTCTGGAGCAGGGGTGTGTGTGTCGCGGGGACGGTCCACGAGCGTGTCCTGCGAACGAAAACTCACAGTTTTCCATTAGTTTCATTCTGAAGGTCAGGTTTGATCAACCTGAGTGGACACCACCTGATCTTGTCCTCCTTTTTAACTGCCGCGTACCCCCGTCCCGTAAGCACCAGTCTCCAGCCCCGTTCCCACTCGCCTAGCTCGTTTTTGATCATGACCTGTGGGCCCTCCTCTAGTGTCTGGGTGGCCCAGTGCTTTCGAATGGGACTGTTTGCTTCATCTCCCCTAGGGAATTGGTTCAGTGCTAATAGCGCGGTTGCTAGCATGCGTGTCTGGTCTCCTGAGGGGATGGAATTGGCAAAGCCCTCTGCCTTTGCTAATACTTCTAACTTGGCTTTTAGGGTCTGATTTGCTCACTCAACAATGGCCTGTCTGGTGCTGTTATATGGGATTCCCTGCGCTAAGGTGATACCCCACACGGAGGCGAATTCCCACACTGATTTGGAGATAAAATTGGAAGCATTGTCAGTTTTAATTTGCTTGGGGATACCAAGCCATGCCATAACTGTCAGCCAGTGCTGGATCGTGGCCTTGGAGTTGGGTTTGAGGTGCTGTGTTGCTATGATTACTCCGCTGTAGGTGTCCACTGTCACTGCAAGCCATGCTCGGGGTTTCAGCAGTTCGCAGAGGGTGAAGTCTGACTGCCAGATTTCTGACGCCTTGAGGCCCCTCGGGTTGACTCCACCGGTCCATAGGGGTGACTTCTGGCAGTGAGGGCAGGTGGCCACTACGTGTCTTGTGTCTGCTGTCGAGATCCCGCATCTCTTCGCCAGTGCTTTGGCCCCTATGTGGAGTGACTCGTGCAGCTGACGAGCTTCCTGCAGCGTCCACACTCCCTTCGCTGCGGCATCTGCTTTGTCGTTGCCAGTCTGGAAGAAGCCCTTGACTGGGTTATGGCTGTTGACGTGGATGACGGACATGGTGCCCTGACGTGAGGAGAGTGCCTCTTCAAGCATGGAGGCCGTCATGGATGTTGACACACCTGGTCTTGACATGGCTAGGCAGAGCTTTGCCACGAATATAGAGTCTGTCACGATGTTGAGGTGTTCGTCCTGGAAAAGTCCGCACGCCAAGACCACTGCTGCTGCTTCCAGCTGTTGCACTGACAGCGTGGGGTCACATGTTTTGATGCAATGCCATGTTTCTCCTGCCTGCCACACTGCTGCTGCGGTAGAAGTCATGGAGGAGGCGTCTGTGAAGACCGTTGGTCCTGGTTGCGGTCGGTCCATGACCTTCGGTGGCACATCTATGTCGGCGATGGTCAGTAGCTGGGTCCAAGGTGGTTTGGTGGCGTAGGAAATTTCTCCCCCGAAGCCAGTGAGAGCGAGGGCCAGGTGCTCCGATATCGCAGTTGACTCCGTGGTTGGTCGCTTGCGGAAGGGGAGGTGGATCCTTGCCGGCTCGGTTCCCAGGTGTCTCAGGGCGAGTCTCCTGCCTTTCATGATGAGGTTAGCAACGCATTCAACTCCTGGGGAGAATGCGTGAGTTGGTCTTCCGAGGACCACCCATTGGATCGGCTGGGATTTTTCGGAAGGTCCTTGGGCAAGTGCTCCCACTCCTCCCTTCTGCGTGAAGTGGATGTATAAGTCCAGTGGTACGCTCGGGTTCCACCTGGCAAGCAGGCTAGTGGACATCTGACGTTCGATGAAGTCGAGGGATTTAGTTGCTTGCGGCGTCAGCTCCTTGGGGTCCCAGGGGTGTTTTCCTTTCAGGAGGTCATACAAGGGGTCCATGACCTCTGGGGGAACTAGGACGATGTTGCGGAGCCACTGCAGAGATCCCACGAGTCGCTGCATGTCGTGGAGGGTCTTGATGTCTCGGCGGACCTTTATCCTGGGTGGGGTCATGTAGGAGTTTGTGATCCCCACTCCCAGGAAGGTCACGCACGGTCCTCTCTTGATCTTCGTGTTCGCGATCTCGAAACCGTTGGCCTGGAGGGTTTCCGTGATCGTGGACACTAGGTGATCCACTTGGCCTGCCGATGGTGCAGCCACGAGGATGTCATCCATGTACTGAATGATGGTCGCAGCAGGGTGGGAGTGTCGGACTGGCATCAGTGCCCTGTCCACGGTGATCTGGCATATGGTCGGGCTGTCCACAAGGCCTTGAGGTAGCACCTTCCATTGGAAGCGGAGGTTAGGTTGCTCGCCGTTCGGGAACACGACGGAGAAGGCGAACCGTTCTTTGTCCTCGGCATGCAGGGGTATTGAAAAGAAACAGTCTTTGATGTCCAGCACTGCGCACGGCTGCCCTTTGGGGATGGCTGAGTTCGCGGGCAGTAGTGTCTGAACTGGACCCATGGGCTGAATTGTCTTGTTCACTTCCCTCAGGTTGTGGATGAGGCGGTAGCCTTCTCCTGATCTCTTGGGGATTACAAACACAGGGGTGTTCCACGGGCTGGTGGAGGGTTCAATGTGGCCCTTTTGTAGCTCGCGGTCGACCAGTTCCAGCAAGGCTGTCATTCGAGGCTTTGACAGGGGCCACTGCTCAACCCATACGGTGTCTGGTGATTTCCAAGTCAGTTTGATTGGCAGCAGTGGGTGTACAGCAGTGGCCCTCATTATAAATTTGTAATCCTGACTCCTAGCATAGCAAGGATGTCTCTCCCTATCAGGGGTGGGGAGTTTTGCAAGATGTAGGGGTGGATTGCCACTGTTTGTTCTGGTCCTTTCTTTGTATGGAGCGTTATAGCTACCGATTGGGTGCTTTTCCAAGCTCGGGACAACCCTCCCACCCCGTTCACTGGAGGGACCTCCTTGTACTGCCAGTGCCGGGGCCATAGGGCTTGGGGTAGGATTGTGCAGTCTGCTCCTGTGTCTGCCCAAAACTGAAGCCCTATTATGTGGGGGTCCCGACTGCCATAGAGGCGGCATGTCCCCCAAACTTTCAGGGGTTCCTTCCCTATTTTCAGGGCCAGGGCCACCCAGGGGTTGTCCCGACCTGAGCTGCCCCCTGTTGACCCTGTGGCACAGGCGCTGCTTGCGGTGGCGGTGGGTACAAAGGCGCCGCGGGCTGTGCCGTGAGACTCGTTGGCAAGGGTATGAAGTTGGCTGCTTCCTGTGGGAGAATGGGGTACGAGGGCTCCCCGCTCCATTGGGGGTTGGCATGGATGGGCCGCCTCATATTCGCAGCGGGAGGAGGCTGGGTGCGGCCCGCAGGCCCCCTCCCTTTTCCGTTTCCCTGGAGCCGGGACCTGCATTCCCTAGCAAGATACCCCTTCCTCCCGCAACCCCAGCAGGATCCCCGTGGGCGTGTTTGGGGCAGAGGCGCCGCGGCGGGCTGCCGTGCCGGCTGGGGGCAGCTCACCGCGATGTGACCCGCCTCACCGCACTTGAAACATGCCATGGCATTGGTCAGGGTGTGGACGGCTGCCTGAATGGGCGTCAGGTGTTCCTTCCTCACTACGTGTCTGATCATGTCAGCCAGGCTAGCTCCGCTGGCAGGGAGCGTAAAATATCCTTGGTAATAGAGTTGCACTGCTGGCGCAGGCAGTCGGCTACCACGGGGCCCTTTGCCTCTGCCGGCAGGGTGGAGGAGTCTATCGCTGCCTGCAGGCGATCTACGAACTGTGTGAAGCTTTCGCTCTCTGCCTGCCTCACGGTGGACCACGGTGCCGGCTTAGCCACGACTCGGGAGGCTGCGCGGATAGCCTCTCTGGCAGCCCAAGTGGTCGCCCTGACCTCCTCAGCCTGCATCTGTGTGGCTTGTTGTTGCGGCGTGATCATATCATCATGCTTTCCTATCAGTCTGGATAAGCTCGATCAGTGTAGGGGCTGCCTCGCGCCAGACGCTTGGGCTAGCTGCTTCCTACAATTATCCTCCCATTCCTGTCTGAAGACAATCATTCCCGCACCATCAAGTATCATGCGCCCTATCCGTTCGATATCAAAGGGAAGCAAGTCATCGTTGCTAAAAAGACCATCGATTAATGTAGTGACTATAGCCGAGTTGATCCCTTTTTCTGCGATGGCTTTGACAATTGACTGTATGTCCTTTGGGTTTATCGGGGTATATACCCTTTGTTGGTTCCCTTCCGGACCGGTGAGCCTCACCGGGAAGGCTTGTATGGCGGCCGCTGGGGACCATTCAGCACAGGCTATCTTTATTTTCCCCCAGTCAGTAAACTGGGCTGGTTCGTATTGTAGTTGTTTTTCGGCGCGGCTTAGAACTTTACTCGGTTTTGTTTCAAACTGTGCTGGCTCCGTTTCGTCCGTCTCGGAGTCGTAGCCAGCCTCCGTCAGCTCCTCTGAGCTGGTGGAGCTGTCACTGGTCTCCGAGCCGGAAGACGAGTGCCAGTGCACTTCCGGGGCTCCGCGCCGTTTTGTCCGGCCCCGAGCTCGCTCCTCCCCCCGGGGGCGGGGCCGGTCCCGCCCCCCCGGCTCGCCGCGCCCCCCGCCGGGGGTGGTTTTTCCCTATATGGTGGCGGCGCCTGGCGCGGCCGCTGGTTGGCTCCGCGCTCCGTGCCGCTCTCCGCCTCTTTCTCCCGCGCATGCGCACCCCTGAAATCGCGCGGCTTCCGAGTTTTCGCGCCGAGATTACCCGGGCCCCGCCCCTCTCTACGGCTCCCGGCGCCATTTTCAAGGGGATAAGGAGGCGGCATGGCGGCCACGTTCTCTCGAGCCGCGGTTTCTGCGGCTCGGGCTTCTTTCGCCAGCCCTTGCCAGAAGCGCTCCGCGTGCCGTTGTGTCTCCGACAACGGATCGCGGGCCGGTGGCGGCGGCGGGATGGAGAAATCTGCGGTCTCTCGGGGGGTTCGAGCGGTGGGGGTTTTTTGGGGGTTTTCCGCAGCGGGGGTGTCTCGGGGGGTTTCTGCAGCGGGGGGTGGGCTCTGATCTGGGGGAGGGGGTGTCGCGCTGAGCCCCCCCGGGTCCCCGCCGCCGGGCGGATCGCTCTCAGGGGCAGTCTGCGTTCCCGCTCCCACACCGAGTTTGGGAGTAACTAATAAACAGGTACGCGCCGCGCTCCATGTCTCCTGCTCTTCTATCGCTTTGCGTAGGGCTTTCTCTTCTTTGCCCCATGCCTTAAGGTTTTTGCCACTGCCTGAGGATTTTGTGTCCTCGGCTACCGCGGCAGTGCATTTTCCCCATATTTCCGGATGTAACACATCCACAGGGCGCTCAATTGCCCCAAGCTCAAGCAACCTCACTATGGCAAGATAAAAATCCTTGAGCTTACACCCAATACCCCACTGCGTATGAATGGCACTTACGATCCTTGCTATTGCGTCCATGATGCTCGCGGATCCCGGGGACGTCTCCCCTACGCCTAGATACGGTTTGACCGTTCCGGCCGCTGCTCCCGTCCAGGTGTATCCCGTCCGCCGGGGGAATTTCTCCTTTTTTTCTTCTTTTCTCCCGGGTTTCGGCACCAGTATGTTGCCTTTATAAGGGGCAACGTGTGACCTGGTTCAGGCAAGGCAGCACGGCGGCCTGGCCTTTCCAGGCCGCTCGGGCTAATCAACACACGCAGATACCAATGTGGCAGACAGTCGAAAAGCCTTTATTATCCTATCTCGTGGGTTTAAATAGTCTTGGGGGTTTTTGCTACGTCAGAGGGGGGTTGGGGGGTCTCAGGGTTTAGTCGGGAGTGGAAATTTACCGGGGCAGGTGTGGCTACATGCTTCTGGGGCTTCTGGGGTTAATAGATAACGTGGGGAAGGGAGAAGGGGAGGGGTCTATCTTTCCGTCACATCCCGTGATCTTCCGCTCGCCTGTCCCTTACCTACCACACTTTTCAGACCCTATTAGAAAGTAATCTGTAATCAGATGTATAATTACACATCAGGGTTCACTTAAGAAGTCCTACCAACCTCTGGCCTTCCTGTCCTTCTCTTTACACTAAAATATTTTTTTTTCCTTTCTCTTTTCTTCTTTTCCTACACAAACTGTGCACTTGGCCCTTTGAGTAGATTTACAAGATCTACTCCTGACCTACTTTTCCATTGTCAGTCCTGAAGCTCTTGTCAAGAAACTTGGCAGAACCAAAGATTTAGTAGCAAAGCAGTGAAGTCCCTTAATGAGCTACACCAGTGAGCAAACCTTCCCTAGCCTCACCCTGCCCTTGTTTCAGTTCCTTTGTTATTCAGGTCAGGAGCAAACTCTCAAAGGAAGAAGCCTGATCTCCCTCCTGAAGTAAAGACTCCGGAACTAAGCTCTTGAATTTAACCAGAATAGCGGTCCAAAGAGGACCCTATGAGCAAGCAAGCACATTTTTAACTTTTAGAGAAGAAGCCAAACTCATTTGTCTCATTTGGAGACGCACTGCTTTGAGCAGAAATGTCTGATTTGGGGTACCACTTTTAGAAGCTGATAACATGACAAAACCTAACAATAATTGTGAAGATACAAATACAGTCAAGGACAAGAGAAAAAAAAAAAAAAAAGACCAAAATGTAGCTATTTTGGAAATCAGTAACAATGAAAGTGACACAGAAAATGTGTAGTTTCGGATTTTCTTCTACTCATTTACTTTTTGCATCTCGCAGAACTTTGGTGCTTTTCACTCTTTCAACTCTCAGCTGTTCTCCATCCCTGCAAGACACACGTGCATACAGCTCTCCTGGGGCTCTGACAGGCCTGTACACCAGCACAAAGAAGCACACCATCAGCCAGCAGGCAGGATTTGCAGCATGATTTATATGTTTCACCCTTGATGAAAAGGTCCTTTACAAAGCTCCACTGACCTCTACCATTCTTAACTAATAAAGGGAGGAAAAAGAACTAAGAAAATGAAAGGAATTTTAACAGGAGAAGTTCAGTGCATGCTCTTGTTTTACAGGGCATTATACTAGACATGGAAATCTTTTTGCAACTTAAAAAGCACCTAGACAAGAAGCATAACCAACAGCAACACTTCTCACACTGGGGAATCTTCAGCTCCAGATCTGGAGCTTTACTCTGTCTCTAGCCTTTACACATCCCATTACAGCATCAGGGCTCTAGAAGCTGCAACCACTGGCACAATAAAATATTGGTTGACTGGGCAAAGTTGACATTTCCAGCCTCCCTAGTATTCTTACTAGGTTACAATTTTAGGTACTGCTCAGGAAAGAGAAGCCTTTATTACTAACAGTAGGGCACAGCTTATTTTCTTCAAGCAAACAGAGAGTATGTGTAAGTGGCTGAAATTATTGATGTAAAAGCTAAAGTATATTTTCATCCACAGTATGAGTAGAGTCACTGACACCATAACCAGCTCTTGGTACCTAAATTATACTATTACGTATCTTGACCCTTGACACAAAAGGAGCACCTGTCACTGATACACAAAATTTTTGGCCAGAAGAGTCTATTATGATAATTTAGCTTGGTCTCCTGAACACTGCTGGCAATGTCCATTCATTTATCCTTTCAAGAGTACCAGCAGAGGAACCAATTAATTTTGTTTGTGGTAGAAGTGACTGTTTGCAGAATGGCACCTTTCAACTACTAAGGACTTCAGCAGCCCTCCTTCTCTGGGGCCAAGCCCTTCAAGTCCTTCTTTCTCTAGTATAAAAAAAAAAGACTTCAGATAAAAGTGATGGAACTACAGAGCCAAACACAAACCTGAGAACAACAGCTCAAAATCTCTGTAGGTAATTACTGGTTCCCTGTGTGATCCAACATGTTAGTAACAGAAAATCATAGCCAACGTGTTTTCTCTTAGCTGGCTCTAAGTACTGTGATTTCCTATTCTAGTAATAACACATATTCATGGAGCTGTTAAGCTGATAGCATCTTTTATTTAAAGTAATATTGTCTCCTTTTTGCCTGTGTGATTTCAGAGGAGTTTCCAACACACCCCACCACATCTATAGAAATACCCTGCCACAAATTATATTGATGATATATTATCCATCTTTCAGATCAGATAAGATCATAGCACATTGTTTAAAGATCTGCCTTTGTATGTTACACAGTGACTGTGCCAATCAGTAGTACATTGCAAAGCAAAGCCTTTGTTTATTAAAGAAAAAATAACTTCCTACTGAAGATCTTTTGTACGCAGGAAATCATAGGAGTAAAATTAGAGCAGTATAGTTTAATAATTAGGGCTGGCATTTTTCTTGAACAATATACTTATTTCTGATCCCCTTTATCTTTTTTTTCACAGAAATGTAAGACAAAGGACTTTACTTCTGCTGGGTCACTTAAGGGCATAAACATGGTCACTGAGAGATGTAAGGTCCACTGGTGTTCCTTGAAGTATCAGCATCTATCAGCTGTCTGTTCTTGTTTGCATGCACAGGGCTGAGCTAATCACCAGATTTGGAACTGGGAAGCAATCCCCTTTCAGATTAGCTCAACAGGGACTGATGGGTTTTGTTTATCTTTCTCTGCAGCACAGTACGGGGTCCCAAAGCATCTGCAAATGTCACCCAGCAAATCTCCTGCTAGTCGGGAGGACTTAGAAGTGCCCTTGATCTCTCCTGTTCTCCTCCTGTGACACAATTATTGTGGCATTTTGTCTTCTAGCACAGATTTGGAGTCTGTTGTGAGAAGCTTGGAAATGTACAGCATCCTGGGGTGATTTGAGCTACAGAGCACATGACTGCGCATCTGCAGCGTGCCTTTCTGCATTTGGAGAGGCACTGACTGGACAACTTGGATGGCGCCATTCAGTCCTGTGTCTCCAGCTCATCTCTGTGTCTGATGCCTTGCTCTGGAAAGACTGCCATGGAGAGACCTCTGCAGGGACTTGTGGATGCAGTCCTAGATGCATATAACTACCCCTGAGCTATCGGCTATGGGTTCATTTATAGTGTAACAAGTCAAACAGAATTTTTCGGGGTTCATCTCTATTCATCTCTGTGTTCAGCCTGCATTTGGCCAGGCAAGCTCCACCTGCAATAACTGTACCATTACAGGCTCTATCTCTAACTCTCAGCATCAATGTTCTTGGTTTTGCTTTATGCTCTGGTTGTGAAAAATACTCTTAAAATCTTGTGCAAGAAAAATAAAGCAACTGACCGCTCTGTCTGCCAATCTCACCAAAGATCAAAGTGTAGAGTTCAAAATCACCCCACTCAATTGCAGATATTTAACCAAGGCAGCTAAACATGTCTTGGTTCCTGTACAACCAACACACAGCAGGAAGCTACTCAGAGAGGCAGTCAGCTAATCTGAAGACCTGACACTTCTTGAAGAGCCTCTCATCCCTTTCAGCAGAGGTTGCCTCCACTAAGTAGTATTAATGCAGGCCTTCAAATGAAGATGAACAAACAGGGTAGACATGCAAATGAGAGGAGCAGAGAGTGAAATGAAAACTACTGCAAAGCTGACATCTGTTTGTGCAGTGTTTTCCACACACAGATTAGAGATGCAGGGGTTTCGGTCTGCTCACCTCTTGCTAAGAATTACACACAGCCATTCCCTCTCTGTTGTCCCACCACATCCAGGCACTCCCACTCCCATTACAGGTCACAGCACCACCTGCCCAGTGCACTCAGCAGAATAAGCCTTTTTCCTGTTTAAGATCAACCTACAGAAGCAGAGTTGAATTTTCAGTAAGTGTTTTATCCACTGCCTGCTTACAACGATACAGACAGCTTTCAAGAGATGTGAGAAGGTATTAGGGGGAAGGAATCTTCCTCTGAGAATTTCCAGTGTTAAGGCCTTCATGAAATATGTCATTATAAGGAAATGAATGAATGCATCTGTCACCCTCTGGGAGGTCTCAGAATGGCTTCTATTTTTATCTCTTCTTACCCCTTGAAGGAACCAAGAACTAATATTTGTGATTCCTGACTGAGGATATTAATGTTTTAAAAAGCTGCTATTCCTTCCCGAGCAGGAAAATGAATAACCTCTTTGCCTTGTGAAATGAAAGTTTGGTGACTGTGTTTCTAGTAAGATGAGTCTGCACAACCATCCAAACCTATTCCTGTCTATTCATCTGGTATTGAATCTTAACAAATCTGAAAGATGTATGATCAGTGAGTGCATGTGCAAAATGTGCTTGTTTTTCCTTTCTTGAAGTATTTTTGCTGTGCTGTGCACTGTTTAGTCTGAACTTACAGAGCCCAGAGAACACAGGTTCATGTAAAATCATGTGTGTTTACTGAAGCTAAAGGGCTGAATGGGAAAAAAATAAGATAATTAAAATTATGCTTTCAGAACAGAAAAATCTCACAGGTAACTGTTATATTGGTACTAAACCCTCTGAGTGTAAGGATCCGCCTGCCTGGAGCAGCAACATTTTTATTCATAGTCAGCACACTGAGAAATCATTAGTTCAGTTACCAGTACATTCATGCCTTGAATAAATGTCCACAAATATAAAGCTTTTTGAAAAACCTTCACTCACTTCTGCAAGACTGGATGAGATTTATATAAAAGACTATTGATGTTGTATTTGATGAAGCAGATGGGTCACTGCTGAGCACACACCTTGCTAGAGGCTGGGTCTATTTTGGCCTCCGCTGGCCCAAAGAGCAAATGATCAGTGCAGAAATCGAGACTGGAGAGCCCATCAAAAGGAGACGGCAAAGACCTTGCTTCATAAGGTTATATACTATGAAGCAAAGATTTCATATTCATTTTCATTCATTGTATTTCAAATTTCACTCTTCACCTGAAACCATTACCAGCCTAGTCACATGTCAACTGTCTCAGGATTTAGCATGGAGAAGAGAACAAGTTACTGCACCCCTGAGTGACCTAGTATAGAAACACAGCAGGCCTGCATTTTTCAGAACTTTTTCTTCTTGATTATTTCCTCTGCAAAATTAAAATAAGCAATTTAAAAGCAAATTTAAATTAGCACACTGAGGACAGTTTATTATTTATGAGATGGAAATCAGGATCTTGGATGACTGAACTCATTAAAGACACTTTGGAATAGTTCCCATGTATTTCTTCCATGGTACCCACACAACAAATAATTCACACAGTAATTAATGCCATGTCTTCCCAAACAATACATGCTTCCGACAGGAACTGTTCAAAAAGGAAATGCAAGAAACTGCACCAAAATAGCAATAAACTTAAAATACATACCAGCAAAACCAGGAAGTTTTGTGTTAGGGCAATACAGATGCTTTATCTGAACTTGCTGGGCCAAAGACATCCCTGAATTAGGTCACAAAAGGTCAGTGGAGCTAGCAAGGAAGGAGTTTGGCCAGCCAGGCCTCTGCACTGGCACAGCTTTTGTCTGATCTTGTGTTAGGGGCTTACAACAGATAGCACTCTGTCATCCTGCCACACAGAGTACACAGTGTAGTGCAAGAGAAATAAGTCTATTTTCCTTCCTAGCTTAGCCCACAGGGCTATTTGCATTTCAGTCACTTAAATATTTTTCCAGCATTGTGACTACCTGCAAAAAGTCCATATAGGCACAGTTACACTCTGTAACGGAGTGCAGCCCTGGGATCCCCAGCTGGGGCCAGCAGAGGAAGTGGCAGCAGTGCAGCTGTGTCAGCACAGTGCCGTGCCCAGACCAGCCCTCTCAGGAGCTGGGGAAATAATTCGCTTAGGCAGGCTGCCACATTTTCAATGCCTAAGAGCCCTGCATGGCAACATGGGGAACCTCGCCGATGCACCGGCCTTTCAGCGGCTCTCCTTGCGCTGCAGTGCCACTTCTGAAATGCAGGACGGAGGTGGGCGGCTCTTGCAATAAGGAAATGCTCGCTTCCATCTGCTCTTCACTGCTGGTGAAGGGCTGGAAGCCTCACCACTGTGCTGTGGTACTGCATTTCAGGGGCAAGTGAAACAATCCAGATGATAGCCTCTTGTCATCACTGGCCAGGCAGAGAGGCTGTGGGGTGGGCAGGGATGCTGTGCTCTCAGCAAATCAGACATTTATTCCCTTATAGGGGATACTTATTCACTCAGCACCTCTATGAAACACTGGTCAGGTCTTCTAAGAGGAATTCAAGCACAGAGAAACTAAATCTTCCCAGGAAATCTATGTCAAAAGAGAAAACTGAAGCTAGATCTACAGATTCTCACATTTACCATCCTAAAATGCAGTTTATTCTTTCTTTCTAATCAATAAAGCCATGTAACGGGTCATGATTTTTCCCTGTCCATACATTTAATTTCACATCATAGCCACTATCGTGGTGAGAAAGAGTCAACAAGTTACAGTTATTAGCAGGACACCAGTGGGAAGTACTCCACATTTGCTGCGTGGCAGAGCAAGACTAAGGACAGAAGCTAGAAGGGATGAAGTATGAGGGAGGGACACCATTGTTAGGATCCCTGGAACATGTTAGCCCAGAAAAGAACCTCACCTTTCAACTCGAAATCCCACTGTCAGGAAAGACCAGGACAAATATTCAGGACAGAGCCATCACTCTCACAATCCACCTTACTGAACCATGGGATTTCCGTCATGTCTCCTTGGAGAACAAGAAGAGAGATGAAAAACACAGGGCATATTGGCTCTTCTTTCTGCAACCTCAACAAACAGCTTCATAAATCCAGTTCACAAAGTGGGATGGAATTTTTCTGTCCCTTTCCCACCAGGCACAGGCAACTGGATATAACTCAGCCTCATGTATATCCAGTGAGGAGGAGCAGGTCCAGATCTGCACAGCAACATGCCGGTCTTTTTTTATTTTTCTCTCTCTAAATGAGAGCTCTCAAAACAGACAAATTATTTTTAAGTTGTTTTTAAAGGGACTAAGGGAAACATCAGATGTTGAAAATGTGCAGCAAATGAAACAGCTGTACTTTAAAAAAAAAAACACAGAAAAAACATACTTTACAATGGTAATTATGACTGATTAAAAAATGCGTGTCATCAGAGTGATGGTACAAAGCACACAATACTGTTTCCTACTCAAATATTTGCAGACATCTCTGATTTTTTATAATGAAATCTCATCTAAGTATTGAATTGATTTTAAGAACCATCCTGAAGCTCACAAGAGCTTTCGCTGTCAGAAGCCCTGTCAGATATTTGAACTGCAATTTGTCTCCAATGGTTCCCAGCTTGAGCTAGAGAAATGCTGTAAACATATCCTTTTAGGAGATGGCGAGTCTGAAAAATCACTGCCTGCAAAGACAACATCTCTGAGAGGAGCTGAGGACCTCTCCGGCCATACAGTTACAACAGGAATTTTAAGGATCCCCACACCTTGACAAAAACTTTTGCTGCAGATTTTCTGTGCTTCTCAAACATATCCAGGAACTGCTCTGTTGTGTGATTAAGCTGTCCTCTTCAGATGGCTAAGTACCTGGAATCCTCTCCTCATTCACTACATATGTGCATGACAAGTATGGGCTGCAACCATGAAGCCAAAGGAAATAAATCAAATCCTTCTGAGGACTTTTGAGAGCTTCACAGCTATTGGATGTGAAGTAACACAATTTAAACAATGATATATTAATTAATTATAAACGACAGCATGTGAACCCATGGAATTTCTATTAATACCAAATGAGTTTGTGATGGTTTACATAAAATAAGAGACTGATAGAAAAGCCTCCATGTGCTAATAACACCCAGATATTTAAGGAAATTGACTTTGAATTTTGCTAGTCATTATACAAAGAATATTCAATGAGCTGAATCCTGAGGCTGACCCTTCACTATTGTTTTGTTTTAAGCAAAAATGTCTATTTGCTTTAATAAGAACTCTTTCCAAATAAAGGAAATCACCTCAGATGCAACCCTTGTGGATATGTCTCACTGTCACGTTCAATATAGCTGTCTGAAGTCTTGTATTTGTGACAACCTGCTTCCTGTTGGCTCTTACAGTACTTGCCAGATTTTTCCTTGTTTCCTTTAGGTGTCTATTTGGACTGAGTTTCGCCGCATCTAAGAAAGATAATGATGTACAGAAGAAGAAGCTGGGCTTTGCTGCAGTCCCATTAATCCTTAAGAAATTTGGAATCAGAAGACAACCTGGCATGGGTTATATTTCTAACCTGGCTGCAAAAACCACATGCATTTCAAAGGCCAACCATATCCCCCACCAATCCTGTTTGACCCCCTGCTGATTTGGAAGAAGTATCTCTGCCATAAGCCCCAACTCTCACCACTCTGAAAAAGTAAAACACTAAGGAAAGCGATGAAATCATTAAAAAGACAGGAAACAGACGGGTGTTTGCCAAATGGAGAAGGGCCACATGACTAGGCAAAGAATGTTTATTTTAGCACTCCCAAAGTCTGCTAAAGATAGCAGAGAGTGAAAATAAACGTGAGAGCTATCGCAGTGAAGTAAGAGAAGTTCACAAGCATCTTTGAGGTAGCAACACAAGGGACAAATTTTGGAGCTGTATGTCTGAGTAGGTTCTATACCAGCTGCTCTGACCACCCAAACAATGGGGCACTTTGTGGACAGGTGGGCACACATTGAGAAGTGGGGAAAACCACAGTATCCTTCATTTTGAAGGATAACAAAATGCCTATGCCAATAATACCATTGCAAGTGTTTCTAGACTGCTCCAGACTTCGCTAGATTTGGGTCAGCACAAAATTAAGGATCATGAAGTAGAATCTAGACACAGAAAAGTTCCCTTCAAGACTGCACTATATACCAAAACATATGCAAACAGCAATTTCTGAATAGATTCAGCTTTCTTATTTGACCTTATTTCTTTTCAAAACTTATTCTAGATTCTTCAATAGAGAAACCTAAATAAATTGCAAAAACCTCAAATGCTTTGTTCGTGTACTTTATAAATTTTCATATTTTTTCTGAGCTGATGAAGAGAATTATCAAAGACTGCCATGCTAATTCCTGAATTTCTTCCTGTTTATTGCCCTTTCACAAGTGGCTGACTCAATAGACAACTGAGAAAAGACTAAATAAGTTTTCTCTGGGTGGCATTTTAAGCTGGAGTATTTTAAGAACTGCTATTATGTTGCAGCTGAATATTCCAGCAGACTGTCTGACTCCTTTCTGAATCAGAGTGCCACCAGGCCAAATATTTGCACAAATTCCATGCATTGCCCTGCAAATTCTGCACAGCAATTTTATATGCAGGTAAACAGTGGCTCTTTATGCGAGCATTTGATCTCTAAAAAATGCATTCTTTAGAAGAACACAAGATTCAATTGCGAATCTAGCAAAATCCATGCTTTCTCAAGATTTTTTTTAAATGTCATATGTCTCAATCTATAAACAGATACATAATTGTATAGACAGATCTCTTAGTGAAGAGAGATTGATAAATCTGAAGTTGTACAGGAATTAAGGGCAAAGAAAAGACATCTCAAAGCCTTCAAAAGATATAGATTTGAACAAAAGTTGCTGAGTTGCTGTTAATGATACCAATTGTCTGGGTTGAAATTTTTTGAGACAGAAAGTTGGTATTTCAAACATACAAAAAAGGTCAGTGAAAGATTTCACTGAATCAGCAAATTTCACTGAATTGTCTTCCAGCCTTTTAGAAAAAAAAATTTAAAATCCATTTATAAGAAAGGAGAACTGAGAAGAAGCAGAGCTATTTTAAAAAGATTACTAAATGTAACTAATGTAGATTCGAATATGTACCTGCGGTATTTGGAGTGGTAGAGGCAATGAATCTGGGCTCCATAACCCCACTTCCGCAGCATGATTGTTTTCTAAATCACTCTTCAGTGATTTGCAATCTGAGGAAGTCTTATCACAAGTCTCCTTTAAATGGTGGTTAGTAGCAACTAAGACTATTAGGAAGAAAAATACCTTTTTTTCTTGCAATTCAAAACCTGAATGTTGTTTTCTGTTTATTTTGAATAGAAATAGGCTCTCATAACCTGAGGATTGACTTAATAAAACACACCAATTGGAACATACTTATTCCTTTCTATTGAAATAATTGTTTTGTCACTAGCTTGCTGACTGATCTTACACAGCTTGTTAACACCTATAGTTTACACAAGTATCCAGTACTTTTTATTTATATTTTCTGTGCAGAACAAAATACAGGAGTTGTCTATTTTCAGGGCCATGAAAATTAAAACCTCAGTGTGCAGAGATTCAGCATCTTAATATGGCTCCTCCATAATTCACCCCCAAACTCCAATTCCAGATACCGCACAGAAAGATGCATCCTCCTCTACAAAGATGGGAAGTTTCAAATATAAGATAATAGAAGTCATGGACTAAACCTCACAGTCACAGTAATGTCCATCTATAAAACAGGCAAAATGCTGATCCGTTGTCTTTGTGGGCAACCTCAAGAGTGCCGATTTGACTACTGCAAAATCTGTCAATTTCAGTGTAACAGGAAGTCTTTCTTCTGCCATTTCTCCTTTACGGAGAACATCTACTAAACTGTCAAGCCCTCCTGATGTGGGAACTGGTTGGAGGAAAATGAAACACAAGGAAAGCAGATGATGTATGGCAGGACATGAATGCAGTAGTGAAACAGACTGGCCATTGTCTTGCCAGAATGCCAGTACAAAGCCAAACATGAACATTGGCAGCCTTGATGGCAGAAGACGTGTAGCTCTTAGACTCATGTGCTTAGAAAAGTGGCAGCAGAGGAACTGAGAACTCAATTACATAATTCTTGAGTCCTGATTACAGAAGTCAAACTCCTTAACTCTCTTCTCAGACATAACAGTTAATGAAAGGTGTCCTTTAAATAATAGAGGAATCTGACCAACAGTGAAGAGTTGGATTTTTTGACCACCTCCTGTTGGTTTCTACTTTTCTAAAAAATTGTGAATTGACACCTGAAGGAAAGTGGGAAAAAAAGGAAGAAATAACCAGAAAGAGAGAGGGGATTGGTTTTTCTTTCAGTTACTTTGCTGCTGGTAAATGGTGAAGGTGTACTGTAATTTTAATCCAACATCCTCAGTTTAGGAGACATTGTTTTAGAGTCAACTTACTAATTGAAGAAAACAACACAAATTTCTTTCTATCTCAGTAAGTATTCATTGTGCCTGTGGCAAGGAGACTGTGGTTTAAGGCAAGAGTGGACAGAGACGGAAGGGCACTCTTTGCCAGACAGCAGGCTGAGGAATGAAGTTCTTCACAAGTGTGCTCACTTCAACTCCCACTTTACATGCAGACAGAAGAGAAAATATGAGTTTATCAATGCATATCGAAGATACTGTGGGAAGACTCTTCAGTATACAGCCCTTGACACAGACCCCCACATTTCTCTTGGAGCAGAACGCAACTATGGATAGGACAAGAGGAAATAGTCTGAAGCTGTGCCAAGAGAAGATTACATGGACATTAGAAAGAATTCCTTAACAGAAAGTGTGATTAGATATTGGGATGGGCTGTCCAGGAAGGTGATGGAGTCACCACCCCAGGAGGTGTTTAAGGCACACCTGGACATGGCACTGAGTGCCACAATCTGGTTGACATGGCGGTGTTTGGTCAAAGACTGGACTTAATGATTTCAGAGGTCTTTTCCAACCCAACTGAGTCAGTGAGTCTGTGAATGAGAAAACAGTTTAAGGTCCCTCAAAGCCTCCACAAACACCACTCCTGCTGCCTGCCGGAGCACAGGGCCAATCCCACCCCCGCTCCTGTTTCTTGAGAACTACACCGGGGAATACACGACCAGAGCCGAGGGCAGGAGCACGGCGCCTGCCGCCCGGACACACGAGGCTCCTATGCTCAGACACCGGGGAGCACCTGTTCCATGGGCTGCGGCCGCTGCCCCCCACGCCGCCAGCAGGGCAGGCGGCCAGCAAGGTTGCGGGAGGCACAGCAGAGCCGCTGGAGGCCCAGCCGCGCCGGCGGGACGCGGGGCCGCGCAGCGCTGAGCCCGCCCGGGCTCCCCGGGGCTGCGGGCAGCCGGCCGCGCCCGCCGCGCTGCGCCGCACAGGCAGCGCTGCCGGGACGCCACTCTCGCGAGAGAGCGGCCCGCCTCGCCTGCGCCCCGCGCACAGCCCGACCTCTCGCGAGAGCGGGGCCCGCGGCCGGCATGGAGCGGCTGTTCGCGCTGGAGGTGCTGGTGGAGGCGCTGCGGCTGGCGGAGCCGGGCCCCGCGGAGCTCCCGGGCCCCGCGGAACACCCGGCCGTGGCGCTGCGCCTCTTGGACTTCCCCACCCTCGTGCTGCGCCCCGCCGCCGCAGCGCCGCCCCTGCGGCCGGGGCAGCCCTTCCCCTTCGGCCGCGGCAAGCGGTGCCTGTTCCGCTGGTGCCCGGACTCGCTTTTCGCCGCGCTCCGCAGCCGCCCGCTCCGCGCCCTGCTCCTGGCGCTGCCCGCCGGGCGCGCCTCGGGACTCCCCCGCCTCCTCGGCAGCTGCGCCGTGTCCTTGGCCCCCGCCGCCGAGCTGCTGCAGCGGCCCGGGGCGCCCTCCTCCTGCGGCCGGCGCGGCCGCTTCGTGCTGCGGGACACCGCGGGCCGCCCCGCCGGGGAACTGGTCCTGCGCTACCGCCTCGCCAGCCTGGAGGGCGGTGAGGTGCGCCCCGCCAGCCCCCGCACTGCCACACCGCCTGCCACCGCCCCTGAACCGCGGGACCGGGAGGAGGAGGAGAAGGAAGAAGAGGAGAAGGAGGAGGAAGAGAAGGAAGAGGACGAGGAGGACAGTGAGCAGCTGGAAGGCAACGTCTTTTGCCCTCCGCTGCTCTATTACAGCCGTGAGCCGGCTGAGCCTCAGCGGCCGCCAGCAGCAATGGGGCGGTGGGAGCATGTCGAGCCCCAGCGACCGCAGGAGAAGGACAAGGGCCACAGCCCACCACGGCCCGGTTCTGGGCCCTCGCTGCTGCGCCCCGCCAGCCCCCGCCAGCCCCAGAACGCCCTGGTGCAGCTGCCACTGCTCAGTGCCTTGCTGGCGGAGCTGTCGGTGCTCACCCGCAGCGCTGTGCCTGCTGCTGCTGCCCACCCTCATCTTGCCTGGCTCTGCCAGGCCCCAGGGAGTGGAGACACGGCCTCACTGCCCCCCAGTCGCTCTGCTGCCCTCGGGCCTGCAGAGACACCTGTGGGGCCTGGCAGGAGCAGTGAAATCACGAGCCCTCCGTTCAAACAAGGCTGTCAAAAAGCCTCCTCCCCAGGGTCTTCTGGGGTTGGGAGAAGACCCAAGAAAGCTGCGCCCGAGGCACAGCCAGTCTGTGAAAGGAGCTGCAAAGCTAAGGAGAATAGACCTCCCAAAAAGAAATTGATGTATGGGCTGACAAATACATTGAGGCTACGGCTGCAGCAGACCAACCCGGATAAGCTGATAATTCATGAAAGGAGGGAGCAGTACAGAAAAAAGCAAATGGAGATGCTGAAAGAGAGAAGCCCCTTACCCAAGACAAAGTTGGTCAGAAATACCAAAGAACAGCATGTGGTGTCTTGCAGGCAGTGTAGCACAGGAGGTAGTTCAAAGCGGAATAATCAATTGGATAAAATTGTTCAGACTTCATTAGAAAACAGTGCTCTCTCAGAGTCAGTTTTTGTGACAGGAGATACATCCGCTGGCCTCCAGAAACAGTCTGCTGCAAGTCTGTCCCAGCAGGATTCAATAACTACAGCCCCCTTACTGGAGGAAACTCTCTTAAAACCTGCTCATGAGGAAAAGTATGCAAAAGCTCAACTCCCAGCAGCATTCCCATCAGATGATAATGCAAGAGGAAGTTACAATGATGCAACACATTTAATCCATAAAACCATGGAGCATGATCATGTGTCTGTTGTAAGTGGTCATAAACTAAGCCCCAGCAGGAGTATTGAAAACAACTCTGAATTCATATACTCTGATGACTTTGTTGCTAGTCCAGAGAACTCAGTTTGTTCAGAAGATTTCACCAATGCTGAGTGTACAGCCATAGACTCAAAAGTTTGTGACAGCAGTCCTGAACCTCTGTGGCTTGAAAGACCAAAGCAGGATAGGTCAGATACAGAGCAAGAATCCAGCAGGTCCAGAATTTCAAAGACAAGTGTAAGAGCTCAAAGTACTTCAGATCTTCTGTCAGTTTCTTCAGCTTCATCTCCAGTCCAGTCTTTGAGGAGAAACTGTGACTTTAAAACCAGCATGGGGACGAGTGCCGAGTCTGCTGATTCACTTAACCTTGCTGAGATGGAGGCATCATTATTAGAAGAAGAGCAGGAAGCCCAACAGATGAGTAAGGAAGAGAACAGGGGTGATCGAGATATTCAAGAAATGTCTACACTGAGAAGCAAACAGGTTACATCTGATACAGATCTGAATACAGGAAAGTGGCAGACCTCCACAGAACAAAAGCAATCAGTAACTCAAGTTAGCTCTTACTTGCCATCTAACATGTCTGATCTTGAACTTAGTGTTCTGGAAAACAGTAGGTCAGACAAAGAAGATAATTTTCTGGAAAAACTACATGGTCCTAATCAGTACAAAGACATCAGTGAACTTGTAATAAACAAACTCCCAGGATACACAATGTAATTACAACCTTTCACTGGATTGAGATACAATATTTAAACTTTGTAAATCCTGTTACATTTAGTTGCACTATGTGCAAGTTAATTTAAAATTTTACCACGCACATTTATTACATCAGTGAATTTAGTTATGAGATTTTTTTAAATAAATTACTATTTGAATCTCTCAAATGGTGTCTACAGCCTGATTTCAGTGTCTTAACGCTCTTATCTTAACATAAAGTAATCCAAACAGTACATCAAACAATTTACTGTTGAAGCAGAAATGAAGACAGAAGCAGCAAAAGCAGCCAGTACCCACAAAAGTAGTCCATGGTAGAAGTAATAACATGCTACCAGAACAGCCAAGCACAAAATTCATTCCTAGCAAAAAAAAAAAAAAAAAAAAGGTTTTATTCCTCATGAAAATTTCCAAGCTTCCTTTTCAATAGAAATAGCTACTTAGAACATACAGTCACAGCCAGTAGCATCACAGAATTTTATCAGCTTTCATCAGTATAATGATGTGTCTGTTTCCCTTTTCCATCGCTAAATACAGTGACCAGAACTGGATGAGCCCTTTTAGAGTTTCTTAGGTTGAAGTTTCATTTAAGTCAGATTTTCACAATTTATTATTGAATAGTGTAAGAATTTTTGGTGATAGTAAATCACCATGGTGAAACAATCTGGGCAAGCTTTAAGAGGTGGATAGAAGTTACTTGACCTTGAAGACTAAGGGTGTGCAAGGAGTAGGGAAGAGCATAGTAAATCTTAAACGCTTCACAACTCCCTAATTGCATTCTTTGACTCTAGGGAAAGAGGTGGGGTCAGCACCCACAGTCCAGAAACTTGGAACAAATGAGCATATTATGTCATGATGTAAAGATGTGGGGTAATGAGAAACTTGCCATGTCTCCTTTGCCATTAAGACAGTTGAACTGATGTTTGATTTTGATTTCAGGTTTGCTTTTAATGGCTTCCGCTTTGATCACTGAACTTAATGTCTTCTGTTTAACTATGGATGTCCTTCTAGAGTCTATGTGCTGATCCCAGATTTTAGAGATGTTTTTTGACTTGAATTTCTGCCTTACTTTTAAGTCTCATGTACCCCCCTTTCCCCCCTCTTTGAGTAGTTAATCTCCTATGTCAGCTTTACATTCCTAACTATCTCATCAATCAGGACAGTTATCCTCAGGGTTAAATGACAGATTTATCCACTCCCCTTTTCTTTATAATTTAAAATCTGACTTGTTTCCACAACATTTTCATTTCTCACTGTAATTTTCCATGTACTTTATTGCAAGAGCCTGTGTTTACACTTTAACATCTTGGACCAGCTTTTTCCTTTCTTTCCTACTATGTGTTTATTTTGTAGTAATTACAGCACCTCTGCTATTTAAAGCATGAACATCTGTGAGGATTATTGGACTATCTAGTGTTGACTTCCTAAAAACCACTAGTAATATTTTTAGTCTAAAGGTAAGCAGCTGAAATTACCTATATAGCAAAGGAATTTCTGGCCAGAGCAATTCCTAAATCTTATTTAGGGTGTCTTTCATCAGCTACAATTTTAGACCAATTTTTTTTTTCTTTTTCTTCCAATGCCATGGACTTCTTTGATACACATAGATTCAGACTGTCATTTATACATTTATTGATGGAGTAATGTCTTGCACTTCTCATGAGCAAAACTGCCATTAAAATACAATGCTGATCAACCATTTTTACAGAGTGGTTATTATTAAATGAGTTGCTAATGCTACAAGTGCACAATTTGAAGAACATTATTTAAGAAAATTTTATTTCAAAAATAAAAGTTTATTTTCAAGAAGGTTGAAATTCAAGGACAAATTTCTAGTCTTCTTTCTATCCCCTATTCCATCTTCACTTTTCAATTTCCAGAAGCAAATATGGTAGAAGCAATATTTCTTTTGTTTAAATTATGAAACTAATATCTTTTCAGCTAATTTTATTTGGAGTAACATTTCTAATGTTTACTGTGTAATAGCATTTATAATTTTATCAGGAGAATGATGAAAATGACAAATGCATACTAGGAAGACAATAGGAGACACTACATTAGAAGAAAACTGCAGCATCATGCTTGCATGGCTTAGCTTGTTTTATTCTTTTCAAGTATATACTCCAGGTAGTGATTATTGCATGGAGAGGTTGGCAGGTAGTTTCTACCCCCAGGGATAATAGTCTTTTCAGATATTACTATCTTCTTGTGAGAGTAAATTAACTTAGCATTCAAACAGCAACTCTCAGTCAACAAAAATGGGAAAGAACTTTATTATTGAAAACTCATAAACCAATATATTAGCAAGAAATAGCTGCTAATGACAAGAAGCTTCTATGTCAACACAACAGAACAAAACAGAGATATTTATTACCAATATAAAATACTTTACAAATGGCTGCAGCAAATTGCTTTTTTGTACAATTCCTGTAATAATCTACACCTACATTACACTAACTAGGCAGTTTTGTCATTATAACTTGCAGCCTATACCCCAGTTATCAAGTAGTTCAGATCAGAGGTTTAATAAGAGACATCTCTAATGGAGGTATTACACCATTCTTTCATACAGGCATAATTTCTAAACTTTAAGGGCTGAATTGCATGAATAATGTTTGTGCAAGGGATATGCTGGGAGAAGCAAATAATAGTAGCATATGCACTAGAATTCTTGCACAGCCGTCCCAGAAGTAAATAAATACTTAATACATAGTCTCATTGACTCATTACATCTAAAAATTTCCTTGCTGCATGCTATTAAACAGAAAACTATAGTTACTTCAAGTTTTATATTGTTGTAAACTTTACTACAGCAAAATTAAAAGGTGAGAAGTAATTACCTAAATTTATAGATCCTCACTAAACAAAGCCACCTAACTTCTTACTTTAGACTTGTTACTTTAACAAGATTGCTTTAAATCTGTATGATATTTTAGAAATAAGTTAGATGGGTGTTCAAAAACAGTTTCATGGCTTCAGTTTAGGGTGGTTAAATCTGCCCAAATAAAATTGAATTTCATGTTTTACAACAAGACCCAAAACAAGAAATAAACTCTAAGGTCTTAGATTAATTTTATGACTGTTGCTATAACTGCTTTTTAAAAAGTTATTTCAGCATACTATTTACTAAAATAAATTTAGATAGCCACTACCACGTAACTGATGATGCGATGGGAAGAGCAAGATACCAAATACTGATAATTTCTGACCCTCTTCCCCTTCTATTGTAATATTTTCCTGCCACTAAGTACTTCTTACAAGTCTTATTACTTGATGGCCAAGAACAGTGCTAAGAAATCCCAGCCAGGTAGGTTTCCTCCACTTCATTTTTTTATTCCTCAGCACTCTGATTAGATAGCACAGTTTCTTCTATGTGATTTCTTTGATAACAGCTTCTACCACCTATTTTACTACTTGTAATGCCTTCGTCATTTTGGAAATCCTTTTCCTCAGTTCTCTGAAATTCCAACCAGCCTTGGAACTGAACTTAACACAAAGTGCAATTGAACTTTTGACTTGTTCTTACTACTTTTATTTTCCTAGGCCCCAGTATTTTGTGATGCCTGGTATTGTAATAATTTTGTTTCTCTTTGTGTAAGTGCTGCTCAAAGTAAGATGCTAGTCATTATTTAGAAATCTTTATGACTTTGCTTTCCTTTTCTCAGCATTTGTCACCAGCATTTACTTTACTACTTGCTTGTCTTTGATTATCTAAAAAGAAGTCAAATAATTGAATCCTGTATTTACACCTTTAAAAGATTTTGTTGACTTCTACATGCAGGACCTTTGCCAGCAACTGTGCAACACCACTCATTCAGAGCTGTAGAATGACCACCCAGGACTGTGAACATTTGCCCATAGTTACCATTTGTCATGGCAGACATCAGGCTTCTCTACCTCTACCATACCCTGCCTTTTAATCCTTTTCTAAAGTTCTGATTTCCAAATTAACTTTTCTTTCAAGATGACTGAGGCCATCTCTGTGAGAACAGATGTTGGCTTTAATTTAACATGCATTTAGTGCTAATGGCAATCACATCTGCTATAGCTAATGTTTGCTACCAGATAGCTGCTTGAATTTCCATCCTCTCTTTCAGTCAGTATACTGCTGAATTTTAATTTCAGTTTTGTTTACATTGAGGTTCTTCCCTCCTGTTTAGTCTCTTGCAGGCATGCAGTTATGTTGAAGTCACCCAGACAAGCTGCAACTTCAACTGTCTTTTTCTTGTTTGGCATTGACATTCATCTGCATTAAACTGTTTTTGCTCTAGTTTGGCTTTTTTGATTTCACTTGTCTGAATTTTATATGGCAATCATAATGTAAACCTCCCCTGACTTTACAGAATTGCTTGCATATTCCCAGAAGCATATTCTGTGTTCTCTGTTGTTTTCTAGAGGATAAATTTGAGTGTCTCATGCTGGAGAAAACAGTATTAATCTTCAATTCTGCAGAGACCTCTGAAAGTGATTCATTTACCAATTATTTAAAATAACATGGCTTGGTAGAGGAAGTGATTAAATAACATCTGAGATACATATTACTCCTAACTAAATGAACATTTAAAGATTGATTCAGGTATAGAGAATATAAAACCCCAAAGCCAAACAAACCCACCTTCCCTCCTGAAACAACAACAAAAAAACCCCCATAAAACTAAAATGTTAACTAAAACAATTTCAGATGTCTATTATATATTTTATTCTAATCATAGACATTTTACAAACATTTTGGGTATTAGCCTGAAAATTTCCTTCATGCCTTCATGTTCTCTATGTGTCTATTAACAGAAGGTAGCAGTTTTTTAAAAGGAAGTAAAGGTATTTAAATTGTCGAAGCCCCTGAAATTCCATGAGAATTAGTCATCTCAAATATGATTGTGGAATGGAAACCCATGCAGAGGACTCTAACTGTATTGTTGCTTGGAATGCAAAGATGTTTTTGAAAGAAGACAAGTCATGCTTCAACAAATATTTTCAGAGGCATTTGGAAAATTTAGTGGTATCATGACTGAAAGAAACTCCCTTGGTGTCAAAAATATTCCAGCCTTTTTTCTCTGGTCTTTAACTGTTGGCATATTCAGTATTTTTCCTGTCCCTTATGCTTATGTAAAGAGTACTTAACCTTTGACTCCTCCCTAAATTTCCATGCCAACATGATACCCAGAACCTTATTTCAGAGACATCTTCCCCTGCTCTCCCATCATGCCCTTCATTTTGATGCCTTGCCTGTTGTAGCTTCTCATCACATATTTCATGCCATATTTAGAATTCATCTTGCCCTACTTATCATTAAGAAAAACTCCTAAGACTTCTCAGACACTTTCACTGATTTTTTTTTCATCTTTGGTATCAAACTAAAGTTCTGACCATTGTCATCTGGGCTCCGCATGGTTTATTCCCTTCCTGCCTCTATGAACCTCTTTCCTTCTCTGTACTCATTTCTACGTAACTCTATCTTCATTCATTAAAAAAAATAAAAACTCAGCAATAGAATTCTGTATGTATGAAAATCTGTTTGTTAACAGTGTTTTAATTGTTGCAGGTCTCATCTCCTGCTGTCTCTACAGCCAGTGTTACTCTACAGCCCTCCAAACATTGTATGGCTTCATTTATAAAGTGTATAGGGTTTCTTCAAAACAACCTTCACAGGGTTCAATGAAAAGACAAGAACACAAATTCAAGGTACTTCAGTACATTTCCTACATACCCATTTTTAGTAACAAAATATTGGAACACATTCACCATTATCAAAATCTTTTATCAGCAAGGGATTTGGTTAATTTTCAATGAGAGCAGCAGATTTGCTAACCTGATGCTTCCCTGGTTCATCACTATTATAACACCACTTTTTAATTGCATTATTTTTTCAAATTTTTAACTCTTGATTAAATTCTGTTAATTTACACACATGCCATGTAAATTTAGCATGGTTTGATACAGTCAAAGTCTGCATCAAGGAAAGCACTACTTGCAACAGAGTCCTAACTGAAATTTGCTTTTTGTTTATCTAATACATTATAGCAGCACAGTAGTCAGCCAAAAAAGCATCCCTTGTCAGCTGCTGATCACATTTATATGCCCAGAACAGTGAGTCATGCCAAACTTAAGTGTGTCAAGGTGGGGAGTAAGTTCTAGATGTTCCTCTGAAATTTTCTTTGCTTCTTTTGCAGTCTTAACATTGAACTGAATTTTTGTTTCCTCAGCCTCTATGAGATTTCTAACAAACCAAATGGAAGACAAAACTAATTTTCTAGGAAGTTTCCCTATCTTCTTAAACACACATCAACCCTAGACACAGGAAAGTTATTCAAGGAATGTTTACAGAAACCATTCAAGAAATATTCCCAAGCACTTTTCCATTCCACTTAACATCCCAAATAATTTGAGAACAGCGTCCTTCACTGTACTTATTACTTCTACTTCTGATCTCAATAGGAAGAACTGTGAAGATACACATTTTGTTTTGGTTTAAGTTTACCAATAGTGTAGATCGCAGCAGTCCTGCTTTTACTGGAGCCATTTCACACAGGCCTGCCAACAGTTCTGCAACTGGAGTAAATTCCAATGTTATGGATCAGATGTACAGCAGAAAGCAGACTCAAGTTGTACTGATGCAATAGTAACAAGAGTTTGATCCCTGCACTCCAGGTCAAAGAAAGTATGTGTTTCTGGAACAGTTCCACAGGCCTTGCATCTTGGCCCATAGGACATTAAAATGAAGACAGACAGTAAAAGGAAGGAGGAAACAAGTTTTATAGGGATGAGTCCCTCTTGGATGGAGCCATTTGCTTCTCCCTTGGCTAACCTTAACATCTCAACTGGCATCTCAGTTAGCTTCCCGATTGTACAAGGAAGAATTTGTCATTTAAGACAATCTGAATAAAAATTGCTAATATATCAGAAATGACATTTTGACTGTTCCTGCACAACACACCACAACTTGCTGATCTTTTTTTCTCTTCAGTCTGGGAGCTGCTCTGCTTAACAACAAGCAGTACACACAGAAACACACGTATCACCACATACCCTTTGATACCCCATTTTAAGACTACAGAGTTAAGCAAAAACAATCAAAGATGCAAAAAGGAAAGCCCTGCCACTCAAAGTTTAGAAATTGCTAGAAAGTCACCAGTGGTGATAGCGATTCCTTTTTCTTTCTTTTATCATCCCTGACAGCACTGGGGATACCTTGCTCTTTCTTTTTTCATCCCTGACAGCATTTGGGAGTATCAGCAAGAGTTTCAGGAACATCTAGAGGTTAAGTGCAAAAAAAACGTCTCTTGAAGCAATTGTATCAGCTAGGAAACCTCCTGTCCCCACTCAAAGAAGTGGTCAGGAAATCCATCAATCACCACATCATCTATTAGTACATTCTGTTTTTCAAAAGCTGTCTTTGTGATTGTCCTCAGTTCATATATCTAAGAGAGCAGCTGGTTCTGCCCTCAGTATCATGCTTGTTGCTTGTGAAGAGACCAAAATAATTTTGTCCATTTCTGCATGACAGCTCCCTCTTGCCATTTACTCAGAGCAGCCCTGATGTCTGCTCTTACAAGAATCTTCTGCAACCACTTTATCTTCACCTTCTTCATTATTCAACATATAGTCACAGAACCAGCTACAAGGAAAAAAGCCAAACTACCACTCCTTCATGTACATATCCAAAAGGGAAAAGACCTCCAAGGACACAGGCAGGCAGGGAAGCAGGGTCCAATCCATGCCTGCAATTTTACCTAGTGATCATCCTCCCTTTCTGCCAAGGATAGGCCTGGAGCTCATGACACACACCTCTAAGCCCAGCACAGTGAGTGTATTTCTGGGCCCAAAAGGTCCAAACAAGAGTTCCAGAAGTATGAAGTGTATTGATGAACATCCTCTCAGTGTGTATTCTTTCTTACTTTTCATAAACCTTCTATACTCAGCAGATTTCCTTCATTTTTTTGTCCGGTTAACATTTACTCTAACTTCCCAGTTTGGGTATCCTATCCCATCTTGTGGAAAACGTTTGCCTCAGGAAAGTTGTTACTTATATTACACATACTGATATGATGAGACAGTGTGACTTGAATTACACCCTGATTGGATTATAATTTTTACAATCTCTGAAATTTTGATTTTTTTAATAAGACCTGCTAGTTTATTGAAGCAAAAAAACTGTTTGGGTCTTGTGGAAATTTATTACTTTACATTTATCACTTTACATTAATACTGAAGTGATTTTTTTTTCTATATTATTTAAACACTAAGATACGCGTATTAAACATTTGCAAAGTACGTATAGTAATTGTCCCAGTAACATTAGCACAAACATCATCTGCTGCAATCCAGCACAAAATATGTGGACATAACTATTAGGGACCATCTGGTGACCTCGCAATTGCTGGTACAGGAATGAAATTTTAATTAAGTTTTATTATCAGAAAGTGTAAGTGACAGCTCCCACTTGAAACCTCAGAGCCAGTAAACTGTCCACATAAAGAGAAGGATATCACCTACTTAATGGGTTGGATCACACTGCTTGATTACATACTTTGTAAGTAATGTGCTCCTTTCCTATGTTCTTGGGCATAAATTGCTTGTGCCGACAGAATTTTAAGACAAACTAACCATATGGCAGGTAAATTGGGAATCACAATGCAATTTACTGAAAACAAGGCAATACAATAGATGAGTCACTCATTCCCCAGGTTTGGCATGCCAGGATTGCATCTTGTGCAAGATAAAAGCCCAAAGGAAAGAATGCATTGTAACAATAAGACTATTCCAGCTACCACTGCACCTGCATTCGGGTTTACCTGGACCTGTGAAACAAAGCTTAGAAGTGTAAGAAAACTTCTCTCCTGCCCCAGCACTCACCTTACTATCCAACAGTGATTCATTCAGGTGTTGGTCTTAAGGGTCCCAAAATAGCAGCCCATCAGCACCAGATGAACAAGCCATAAATTTCCTGTCTTCTCTCAGCCATTGGTAACTATTACTGCTATCTTTAACATTTAGTATATAACACTAAGGGTCTATCAAAAAAAATGTCACCTCATCCAAAAATGGTTCATCTTTTCTATATTACAGTTGAATTATAATTCTAGTTCCACTAAAGGCATTGGCTCTGCAGGTACTGACCCATGAAAGTTATTAAAGATCTCAATTTTTCAGTCAATAAACCAATTTGTGATTCAATCACAAGCACCTGGAGAAGGTCTGTTCTGCTTCTACCACCTCCAGTTGTCTAAACCATAATCAGAATTTGCAAATAAGAAAATTAAATCCAGATTGTGACTCTTTGCACTTTGGGCTAATCCAAGAAAATTCCACAGATCCACACTGCTGAAGAGTTGCAGTTTCAATCTTTGGAGAATTTCTCCAGTGTACTTCCACAAATATGCAGATACACTTGACTTTACAACATTAACCTTGAAGTGTCCATCATCTCAAGAAGTAGAGGATTTCTCTACATTCAGTTTTAAAGCTTCAACAATTCTCTTATCAAAAGTGACTGCACAGACAGAAATCACTGCCATCCTCTGCACAACCAAACAATCACAGCCTTTAGATTAAGCTTTATTGCACAAATATAATATTGGTTAGTGTTTATATTTATGCATTTGGGGCATTTTATGTTAAATAATCAATTTTTCACTCATAAAATTACTTATTTTAGGCCCTATGTTTAGTAAGGCAGCAAGCTTTGTACAAACAGAAACTGCTGTCAATGTTGAAAAACCCTAACATAAATTGACTCTACTCCTGAATTCAAGCAAACATCAGTAGCATAATCCTTTTCTCAGAGTAAGCTCTTCTTGGAAATGAAATAGCCAAAGTGCTCCCAAGGGCAGCAATTAGTATTTTAGCCAGTGGATTCATTTGAGGAGACTTGTAAATTTAATGTTTTCTCCAGTAGTCAATCCATCACAGTCACTAATATGCTGGCAATCTTGCTACTGATAATGTTGGCAATGCATTATAAGCCCTCATTTATTGGCCTTAAATTTTAATTCAATAAATTCTACACGTGAACTCTTCTCAGACAGTGATACTTTGTGCTAATGTATTGATAGGTGGGCCATATGGGTGCATAACAACACTGAACTCAGTACACTTGGCAGGACATCACTGGAAAGCCAAGATATTTCTCACCTGAGATTCTTTATCTCTTACCTCCCTAATACCTGTGCCTCTAAACTAAAACATAATTAGATCTACCCCTTCTAGGCTTCATTTTATGGATTAGAGGAAAGCACAGGGGAGAGGTCTGAGTGAAAACTCAGGCTCCCTATATATTCAGTCAGCTTTTAGACATGAATATGGAAGTGCTGAATTCAGCAGTGACATAGAACTATAGCCAATAATGCTTGAAGAAATCAAGAATTCATGTAGCCCATCCCCTTGCCTAAAGGCAAAAAACAGCTTGTGTCTATATCACTCCTGATAGATTTTTGTGTAGCTCTTTTTTAGAAAAAAAAAAAAAAAGAAAAATTAGTAAGAGATTATGCATCTTCCCCAGGCAGCATGTTCCTGTGCTTAATTATCCTGCCTGTTAAAAGGTTTTCCCAGCGTCAAACCTCAGTGTCCTCTGATACAATTTAAGTCCACAAATAAAATTATTTTCCCCCTTATATGTCAAAGACAAAAAGAGCCATTTTTCCCCTTCCTCTTTAAGAGAGCTTTCTGCATACTTAGGACTTGTCTCTCCTCTTGTTTTTTCTCTGGACCTAGCAACCACAGCTCTTTCAGCCTTTCCTCACAGGCCACTGGTTGTTCTTGTTGCTTTCCAATAAGCACCATACACGTTTTCCTTGGGATACAATATCCGAAGCTGTACACTGACACTCCAGTGGAAGTTTCTCTAGGACCTTGGACCTTGCACACCTTTCAGTCTCCCTGTTTAGTATTACCTGCAAGTATAAACCATGCTCCCTCTTCTATCAATACTTTCTAATGAAAAGATTGAGTATGCCCAGAGTCATAATAGACCCTTGCAATGCCTCACTACTGTTTACCACCATTTGATCAGTGACCCATGGAGAGCTATGCACAAAGAACACAAAACCAGCCCCATGAGAAATTTCACATCCACAGCATGTTTCCCCAACTTATCTGCAGGAATGTGAGTGCATTTAATGTCAGGGTTTGTGACATCTGTTGATTCTGCCCAACAAAACAGACTGATTATATGGTCATAGAAAAAAATAGATTAATCTGATATAATTTCTTCTTGACAAATTCATGCTGGCTATTATTCCTTTCCTTGACAACTTTCAAGCACTAATACAATGTTTATGTGGTTATTTGTTACAGCATTTTCCCTTGCAGACTTTGAAAGGGAAACAGGCAACATACAGGTAATTGGTAGTAGGGACATACTGTCCAGAAAAACAAATTATGACTAATGGAACAAAACATACCTCAGTGGCTTATGTCTATAAGCAATCAAAACTCTAATAAAACTTAAGTGCAGCTGAATGGAAAAAAAAAAAAAAAAAAAAAAAACAACCAAAAAACCAACCTTTAAGTGAGACTAAAGAAATCCTTTATGTTTGTTACTCAACTTCAGTCATTGTTAAGGTAGACTCACCAGAACACACAAAACCTTAATAATGATAGCATTAAACCATAGCACCCCTTCAAATCCCTGAACAACTTTGCCTTAACAGGATTAACTTAACTGCTATCAAACTAACAAGACTCTTGAACTAACAAGCAGTTCAAGAGGCTCTAAAGAGAAGTAAATAAAGTTGCATTTCTACTAAATAGAAAATCTATTCCTATGCAGGCTTGAAATTACTTACAGTAAAGATTTCTTACCATCAATGTTTAGGAAGAAATTTCCTTCCAGGTGTAATCAGGAAGAGCATCAAGCACCAGCTCTTTCTGGCAACATAGGAAATCATATCAGAAAGAAAATCAAATGCTTACCTTGACATAGTACCTGGGCTATGTCAAAAATAAGAAACAAATCAGACCCAGAGCCTATGACCTGGTATATGTACAGCCATGCTGTTTAACACCTTTTAGCTCACCAGCTGGGCTTTAGTTACACCCAGCAGCTCTATCCCACATGTACAGGCTTGGGCTAGGGGACAGCATGGGCTGGGGCCAGCTCCCAGGAAACAGACCACAGAAGACTGTCCCTGCCTAGAAGAAAAAGAATGTGAAGATGTTGAAATGATTGAGACTCTTCCACTTGACGATGGGCTGGAAGGTAAACAAGCCTGCTGTATTTACTATTAGATATATAGCCTTGGAGACCAGACTGGAAACAGAAAAGGTTTCCCAAAGTGGTGTCAAGCACCCTACAAAGAATTTGGGACAAGCTCAGAGCATGTATCTACCCAGTCCCTCAGTGCCATCTCAATGCTGTATTTTTGGTTTAGCTGGAAGCAGCTTGCTCTCTGCCCACCACACCAAAAGGCCAGGCTAGGCATGCAATGGTTCATATTGAAATGGCAGGGGAAAGGACCCAAATTCCTAGAGGCATTGTCCACAGATCCTAGTGCATGCCTGTGTACAGCAGTATACCTCCCTTTTTTTCCCATTCAAGAACTGCATTTTCCTGTTATGGCAGGTTCCAGTCCACAATGTGGGAGAGATTGATTTAAGCCTGTTTTCCCTATGGAAGGGCACAATCTCAAATTTATCTTTTCTTCCCAAAGGACAGGGCCCCTCCAAATCCCAGCTTTCATGATAGAGAGTCCTGAATGTATCTGGAAGGGCAGACATTGCAGCTCTTCACATGAATTTCAAAAATAAAGCAGAAATATTCATGCTTACAAATCCACTGTCTCCACTCTTTACCTCTTTTTGGATCTGAGACTTCCACAATTCCTCTTCATCCAATCCAGTATAATCAATTCACTTAATCATTGAATTGAACCTCCCTCCACTATTTATTTTCATTTTTGTATCCCTTGATTACCTTTTACTCTCTTTAAGCATTCTCTTTTCAAAACTGTACAAGCTCTTTCACAGCTGGACTCAGATTATATTTTTCCCAAATAAAAAGCTGCAACATCCTCAGATTATATTTTTCCCAAATAAAAAGCTGCAACATCCTTCTTTAATTTTTAAAACTGTTTGGATTCAAGACACCACAGTGTCACAGACTTCACGGAAAAGACAGATAGCTTTGCAGAACTTTTGAGTTTTTCATTCATTCATTTTGACCATTCAGTTGGCATTTTCATGCCTAGAAAATAATTCTTAAGGACAACATTTTCAATATGCTGTTATCAGAATAACTACTGTGTATTAAACATCAGTGTGAATAAAGCTGAATGACAGCTTGACCAAAGTAAAAAGTTAGGTTTTATGTCTCAGCAAACATTGGTGGAATCTATAAAATTAAAATAAGATTCTTTAGAGTGCAAGAGGAGAGTATTTCAAAATTTCTTTTTAATAACGAACATTTGAACAATAATGTTGTTAAGAAAACATACAGCAAACAACAGATGGACTGACATTTGCATTTCAGTAAAGAAAGAGAGATTTAAAAGTTAGGAACTTTAAAACCAGCAGCAGAATTTGCAAAGCTAGAGCAAAGCTATACAGCATGCCTTCCTTCATTGCTTATGCATGACTCCAGCTTTAGCGGGCTTAATAAATCATTCTGAGCCTTGTATTCATAGTGAATTTTTAAAAATCTCTGTCAGATACTTAACTTTTGTATTTAGAATAAATTTTGCTTTAAACATACAAAATTTAGCCCTTAAATACACACTTAAACACTTAATGATTGGAATAGGAGCTGCAATTTTTAACCTACAATGTGCCCCCCAACAACTTCAGTCCATTCCTACTTCACAAAGGGAAAAAGACAGCACCACCTGTAAATGTATTTTCCATTTTGTGATTCACTTTGAGTTCACTGTTCATGGATAAATTCTTAGATGTGATACAAGAGCTTCTCATGTTTATTCTTAATACTTTCTCTATAGAAAGCTATTCCATAGTGAGTGGGTTAGCACAGAATGCATTTGTGTGATATGCTCTTTTTTCTATGGCATATCATAAGAAATTAACTTTTGACTCTAAACTTTGTTTCTGTTCTCAAAAGAATAAAGTACAATGAGCCAAATCTGAAGCAGATTTGCTCAGATGGTTTGGGATTTCAGTAACTATTGCTTTAAGCATGGATATAGAGCTTATAATACAGCTCCCATTACATTATTCAGGCTTGAATGTACTATAGAAAAAGTGAATTTTTAACTTGTAAACAAAAGATTAAAAAATTCTTTACTAAGTCAGGTTTCTCCAGCTCTTGGACTGGAGGCTTCTTGGCAACAGAGGTTTTCCTTCTGTGTTACTCTCCCTTAGGCAAAAAGAGATGGGTTGCCTGCTTTTACAGAGTGAAGATAGAGTCATTTGATGTTGACTCTTAGCTGGAATCCATCAGATTTAACAACAGAAGCAACTTTGAATTCCAGGAGCAAGTCCTTCATGCAAGCAAGGAGGTGGGGAGATGCAGATTGGCAAAATATGGAGAATCTGCCATCTCACTAATGCATTTAATAGGCATATTTTTGAGTCAGCTATTCTTAGATTAATTTCCTTCGGATGCACCACATTTAAAGGTGTCAGCCCTCAGAGCATACAAATTCAAGAGTAAGAAGCTATAAATTATGGAACAGATTTCCTTTCACAGTGGACAAACTGGAGAAGTTACCACAGAGCCAGAGCACAATAAAGCTTGTCTTTCAAAGATAAGCTGAAAAGACTTTTCCTCTGGAAACTAACCACTTAGCTAAACAATGATAAGCCAAGTTTTAAAAGCTGTTTTAGCTAGGACTTTATAAAGTAGGCTGTACTGGGAGTAACTAAAGGTTCAGTAAAAACCCTAAGAAAAGGTCACATGTACAATAGCCCTTCCTCAGTGTACTTGCAGCCTTTGTTGGGTGCATTGGCCCAGTGATGCAACCTTGACAACATGCTGATGATCCCTGCAGAGCTAAACTAATAATTTCAGCCAGCTGCACCACAGACACCCTTGCTCCATCCTTTTATCCTGTGGGAAAGCACTCATGGGATTCTCTCAGATCCTTCTGATTTTATTTTTGAAGAGCCTGTGGTGAAAGCACAGCCCTTCTTGCAAAAGAGAAATGGCAAAGGCAAAGGATAATTAACAACACTTCAGTTTTTCTTTTGGAAAAGAAATCAGATCAGGCTAACTACATTTGAAGCACTGAGGATATTTTCAGGGTGACCCAGTGGTTGAGATATTGCAGATCAACTAAGAAGGATTATACGTTTAAATTAGGTTCTTTTCCTAAGTTCCTACACTGGCAATGGCAATGATCTACAAGCCAAAGGAAAAAATGCTTCTCCACAAGCTCAGTTGAACATGCTCTCTTTAAAGCAAGAGGGGCTCATTCATATGGATGAGCTGAGCAAATGAAGAGATGGAGCTACTCAGTGCAGAGTGCTGGAAGAGTTCTGGTTTTGGAATAGCTGCTGGCAACATGAAGGCTCAGTGATCAGGCACCTCCATTCCTACCTTCCCACAATGCCCTAACCTACTGTTAAGTTGTAAAAGGCTATGAAACACCACAAAACTACCTGAAGGGGAAAAGAGATCACTAGACCTTTAAAATCTTCTGTAGTTTAGCACTGGTTCTACAAATAAGCAGAACACATAGTTTCTGCCAGTCTCTTTTAATCCCTTGAGAATCCCTTTCTATAAAAATACATTTATTTTCCCCCTTAGATATCTCTGAGTTCAGAAACAATACAACTTATTCATCATAGTCAAGTTTTGAACTTCTTCCTCTTCACAATAGAATTTTAAATAATAAATATTCATTTACTGACCTAGAAAATCTGACTTTTTGCAGGCTTTTTTACTCATGGCAATGCAATCAAATATTGCATTTTCATCTGCATATTTTCCACTCCCAAATACCCATTGTCTTCTAAAAATACTACAGGTAACAATAATAATAACACAAAAGTAGTCTCAAAAATAATCCAAACCCTTGAGTAACTGCAACAAATCAAGGCTGGAGGATTATTGTGGGAAAGGCATTAGACCACGAGGGACCAAAACCAGGGTGACGAGATAAATCTCTTGGTCAATCCACATGGTTACTGAGTCACAAGGGTCTAATTCTTAACTTATGTCTGGGAAAAAAAGTTTCATAGAGAATTTAATCTTCAGGTAAGCATAGCAGCAGAAACCAGACACTAATAACTTTTTTTCAAACCCAACCCAGCCAAGTAGCTGTAAGAGATATGCTCCAGTCTAATTCCCTTAATTCTCCTCTAGGTCTCTCAGTATGCCTAAGACCTACAGAAACATCCACTGAATATCCAATCCATCATTCTACATTCACTCAAAGCAACAACTGCTTCCCTGGACTCTGTCACTAAGGGACAAGCTAGGACGTGGGCCTACCTCAACAGGGACCAGCACTGCTGCAGCATGACTACAGCAGGGACTGACAACCCCAAGGATTGAAAAGGGGCTCTGGATCATGGTGGTCCCAGGATAAGACTTACCAAGGCCATTAAGACCTGTGGGTGCCTCCAGAGCTATGCCACTCTTCTTCCACATACCTTTATCCAGTACAACATAGATCTTCCCACTTAAGGAATAGCTGGTGTAAAATTCAGTGCCACACTTTGGTGTACATTTCCTACTTTCTTTCAAAATTAAGAGTCTCAGATGTTTAGCCTAATCCACACAGCTCTTCCCAGTAAGAGATGACCTCAGTCATGTGATGGGGAGCAGCTGTAGACACTTCTTCCCCATCCAACCCTACCTGTGGCAGCATTGACTCCTGGTCCTTGCCAGGACACAAATCCCCCTTAATTCCTCCCCCATTGCTCAGGATAGAGGATGATGTGGCACATCAGCAACAGGCACTTGTAAGTGTACAACAGGTCTGACCCTTGTAAAAAGCTCTCTGCCGATTAACACTCTGCTTCATCCCCACAGCATTTGGTATAATTTATCAATCTTTTATTTTTTTCCATAGCTTCCCACAAACCCAAGCAAGGGAACAGCAGTGACATTAGCCATTTGCCATTTCATGGCACAGGGGGGTTTCCTGTGAATACAGTTTACCTAAATGCCATCTGCTCTCCCACACAGTCAGGAATGTTTTTCTTAGGTAAGGAGTAATCCTGGATCTAGTTTATGTAACCCTCCGAGGCATGTTAAGCCCAATGCCTAATTGTTTTCAAGATGAAGATATATTGTTTGAACAATCAGGCTCCAAAATGATGTGTCCTAAAATCTAGTTGTGGTTAATTATAAAAAGGAGTAAAAAACCAAAAAATCTCTCGTTTTCTTCTTTGCCTTCTCACTGAAGTCCCCCAATTTGTTTGTGCTAGCTGTCTGGTTTATAGCCAGCGTGGATCTCACACTGAGCTGTCCTGAGATACATTAAAGGTTTCAAAGCACTCTGTTCCTCTGTGCATTCCTCACTCTTGCTACAAAAGTGTACTTACTTTAATCACCTACAAGTCCCATACGTTGAAGCTGAAGAGCCCATTAGTCCCTCCAGAAGGCTCTTCCTAAAGCCTCATGCATGAGCCAGCCCATCCTCCCTGCACCTTCCTCTGCTGTCCCCGAGCATTTACAAATTGTGCTGACTTTTCAAAAGAAATGACTGCAGGTGCCTCATTCTTTGTTTATTCTGGCAAGGCTGAAAATAGCAACTGCTAACAAATATTTTGCCCTTCACAAGGCTTCTCACAGAGATGCAGCTTTTATCTCATCTACTAAAAGTGCCAACCCTAAGGGTAAAACAGACACTTAATTGGGTTAGGATAAGTGTCAAAAAGGTGACTATTTAAAATTATTACCCATAATGCTGTGTGGGCTCAGATCCTTACACCAAATTCTCACTTGTGTGGTAGGGAAAAAATTACTTCAAGCATTTTGTTTCCCATATTTGTGTCTTATGGATTGATGGCTCTGTTTAATCATCAAAAGCAGCAAGTAAGAGGGAAAAAGCATGGCTTCGTTGAGGTGGACAGACACCTTGGACATAACATTAAGCTTTCAGAGAATATATCACCAAATATTTCTGAATTTAAAAACCTACCAAGGCAAGATGCATTTATGAGGAGTCCTCTGCAGATTTTACAGTGAGACCATTGTGTTATGCAGAGTTCTGGGATATTTGTCTGCATCCTGTGAAAATCCACACAACAAATGGTGGAACCAGAGACTCCTTTTCCCCAGTAAACTTTAGCACCCTAACACAAGGAACTTCCTGTAATTAGGGACACAGTAGTTAGTGCCAAATTTGCAAGGAACAAATTCGTTCAAAATCTGTTTCAATTATTAATATACATTTCAAAATATATTGAGCTTTGGGTAGATAGCTGTCAAAGTGAGAAATGCAGATTTATTTTCTGAGACTCTACCATCCATACTAAAAGGAAAAGTTGTTCAAGCACATCACCATTTTTACGAAATAACAATTAAAATAATACTAATACAGAACACAATTTGTTTTGGAAATTGAGTCCTATATGAGAGCCTCACCAAGGAACTTCTGTCTCAGAGTTCTTCTGCAACAGACTCTGCAGGAAAAGTTCCAAAAGAGACTAAGCAAAAGGTCAAATGAGAAAGTTTATAATGGTCTAGTTTGAAGTATCACAATGCTTTGGGTACAATCCTTAAATCTATTCTTACAATATCCCATCATCCCTTTTTTATATATATTCAAGAAGAAAGTCACATGCCTTCTGACTTCTTTTTTCCATTATGCATGCCTGAAGGTTTGAAAGCTTGCCTCAAAAGTTTAGGAGGACAACCAGGGCAGCATGACAAGATTATGTTTCCCTACTCAGGTATATGAAACTATTTTTTAAATGATGGGGTACTATAGCCTGGTTAAGAGGCAAAAGGGATTAAGCCTGATTTAAAACACTTGAGACTAAACTGTGTTTAATATTTAAACAGAAATTGCCTTCCTGGGATTTCATACAGGCTATGTTAGTTACATCTGTAGTTTCACGTAAGCATATGACACATACACACAGTAACTTACTGCAATTTAAAAAAAAAAATTGAATCCTTGCATCAATCCTTAGAAAAGCAGATGTAAAGACAACTACAACCTGAGTTGCTAAGATATTCTTTTTAATGGCTTTGACTATTATTGCATAGATAGAGAGAAAATAGGAAACCAAGCACTTATATCAAATAAGAAAAGACACCTCAATGTTCATCTCTGACTTTTGACTGTCATCCTGTTTTTCTTCAAGTTTGTAGATTTCTGTGCCTCACTGCTGCTCAGGAAAATGTTTATTGTAGTAAGGATGGAAATATTCCCCTGCAACTGCCCCATGCAGTGTAAGGAAATAAAAGGAAATAAAAGAAATAGCCTTCTTTTCTCTGGCTAGATTCCAGCCTCCGTACATTTTTATAGTTAAAACAACAACAAATATTCAGTTTTCTCAGTAAAATGAATCATTAAAATCTCACAATTTCTCCTCTCTCACCAGGGGAAGAAAATCAATCTGAAAATAGGCATTGTTATGGAAAATCCCTGGGTAAGTATAGTAGCTTCTCACCCAGATGATTATTTGGAAATGGCCAGGGCCATAGTTCTGCATTTTCCACAAAAAGCATGCAGTAGAATATGTTTGGACAAGCAGCCAGGATCTGGGGCCATGTATTACAGAAGTATAATGTGTATCACAACTATCCTTTTTGTATCAGTCATCATGTAGGAGGGCTGGAAGAAGCTGTGGCTCAGACTTCCCTCAGACCAACAGCAACACCCATGGGTTGCTCTGTGGACTTAGCCTATAGTGGATGACAGCTCATGGACAGGAGATACCTAACCCAGTTTCTATTGCTGTTATAGATAGCAACCCACACGTGTTCCAGTTCCTGCAGCTTATTCTCTTTACTTTGTTTCACAATGCTGTGATTCATGACTGGATGGTATCCAGAGTTCCCACTTGTAAGGGAGCCCAAAATAATGAGCAAGAGCTGTTTCAGGGGTTCCTGACTGAACTCACACAAAGATTTCTGTTTCAGGGCTCCAAGCAGGTCTGTACGGAGCACACAAGGAAAGATAACTCTATTGCTTCATGAAACTCCCACATCTGCAAAGGCTTCTGCACCCCAGGACAGACAGGACCTGATGCCCTTGGAGAGCTAGGCAGGACACATCTGTTTCACTTTTCAAGGACATACCCTGAAGAAATCACTGTGTCATAGAATTTGAGAATTTCAATATCAAATAACTCAAAACCACTTATATTTACTTCTGTCAAAGTTTTAGGGGCTAGAAAATAAGTAAAGAGAGCCTTTAAATGTTATTCAATACAGTAATCAGTGCTAAATCTTGTCTGTAAAATATACATTGCTGAAGTCAACTGACAGCTTTAGTCACAAATCATATCAAATTTCAGACTTCTCAGTGAGACTGGAACTTTGCCTGGCACCTAGCTTTTGACACATCTATTCAAGAGCTGTTTACAAGAGCTTTTTATTTAGATGCAAAGAATAATTGTTTCAAGACAAAAGGTAGCAAGTATAAGCATTCCTGTTGGTAAAGTGCAGAAGGGGCTGGAGTTACACTGGGGAGCAGTCTGACCCACTATCTTCCAGCTTTAAATTAATGACATGAGGAAATTTACCATTTTCATACAGGTCATTAAATATCAGTGTAATTGCTGCTCTGATTCCTTTCTAGACCATGAATTCTAATTAATAGTATTGTAGTAAGTTAATGTAATATGTTAACGACTTGAGAATAGCTGAACTGCTGTCATTATAGAGTACCTGCAGATGTTCAGCCAATTGGCTCATTCATTATCTGACCATTTTCATGCATCCATACATCGAGAAAACTTTGCCTGCAGGAAGGGCATTGAAATAGTTCCATCATTACTACTGGAAAAAGCTTGGCTTTTTCTAAGGGTGAAATGTTTAAATGGAAAGGAGGAGGTTATGGCTGCATAGATTGTTTTTTTTTTTTTTTTACATCACTAACATTTAGGAAATTGAACTATCTCCAATGTCTGTAACCAGAACACCCTGTCCTGTGGTGCCTTCCACCTGTGGCTATTATAATTGTTTAAATTCAGCCTCACATTGCAAATGCCCATAAGCTCTGTGTAAGTTAAGACTGGACCAATTCTACATAATTTCAAGCAAATTTGCATGTAGACATGATTGAGAATAACCAGATGGCACTATTTTTTCTCCACTTAATGGTGCTTATCTATATGTAAATAGAATTGTTTCTGGAGACTTAAAAGGGGGAAAATTGACAAATATATTTTAAAATTTCAATCCCTATAATCAAGAAACTGCTTTTTTTTTAAGGTGTTGCAGCAGTGGCAGGGTATTTGAACTACTGGCCTGCCATTTTTTCCTGTATTTGCCTTCCTAGAGACTGGCTTTTTTTTCAGAGTTTGTATATCCTCAAGCATAGTCTAGAGTGAGAAAAGTCAATAAAAATGAAAGACATAAGCTTAATGTAAGTAAAATACTCTTTCCAATAGGGAGGTAAAGAAGCAGAGGGAAACAGAGTGAAATGACCTTCTACAGTACTTCAGTTAAAAATAACATAAGTAGCAACATGGAATCAAAGAAAAAATTGGCGCTTGTCTCATGCAGCATTCCACTCCCTGAAGGGACACCTTCAAAGGGATAGCATGTTGCTCAGATGCTTGTCCAGCTAAGCAAGGTTGACTGATCTCTAAGAATGGAGACCCTTCCCCTTCCCTGGACAATGTGTCCCCATGCTGCATCCCCCTGGCTGTGATACTTTTGTCCCTGTGTCAAACCAGTGTTTCTCACTAGAGTGTGTGATGGATGCCACTGTGTGCCTGCCACTGTGCACCTGTGGGAAGAGCCTGGCTCCATCTCCTCACCCCTTCTAGCTGCAAGCGGATCTCCCCGAGTTTCTTCCAGGCTTAACGAAGTCCCTTCATCTCACCATGCACTGAAAATGTTTCCATTCAGAAGAGAGTGTGCTTTTATTCTTGGCTAGAGATTTACAGATTTGCCTGTCCTTGTTTCCACATCAGGGTTGGTAGCTTTTCGGGACTGGCATGCAAGACTGTACTCTGATTTCCTAAATTAGAGACTCTGCATGCTGGTAGGAAGCCAGCAGGAGATGCTTCCTTTTTGGCAGGTGACAGTGCCAATCAACCTACAAGGAGTACCAGGCATCTGTGTGAATCTGTGGCTCCTGGCAAGTCTAGGTCCTGGGGCTCCTTCATTCCCAAATGCTGTCTTTCCCAAAATGCTGCAGGCCCTAACTCTTTTCTCTGCTTGGAAACCTGCCTGCAGTTAGTGCTGCCTGAGCTGCCTCGGTCACAAGGACTGAAATAGATGTAACCTTGTTTCCAAAGCATGCTGCAGTTACGTAAAGCATAAAAGGACTGTTCATCTCTTTGTGAAACGCAATGGGACTTCTTTACAATTTATTCAGGTTCTTGGTCTGCAAGTTAAAACTCACAATGTTAATAGAGGCTCTACCCTGACAGCCTTTAAATGAGAAGGAGGACAGATGACCTTTGTGGCATCTACTCCAGGTTTCTGTAGCACAAGAAACATTACACCAATTTTTGGGAGAGAAGAGACAAATTTCTGGCAAAGGAGCACAACTGAGTGAAACAAGCTGCATATGCCTTGCAACATCCTTTCCTCAGTAGCAGAGATCTGATTTTGCTCTTAGATTTATTAAAATACAGTAAAGTAACAGCAGAATTTCACAAAGAATAGACCCTTAATTCACAGTAAGATAAATGCGCCCTTTATTCTCTTTCTATATAGACCAACCTTATCTATATATTTGACATCCAGGTTCACTAAGTCCAGGGACCATTGTGCAGCAGAACTATAAAAGGACATTCATTCTGATTTAGTTTTGTAATTAATCTGAGGCTGTTGGATCTAATTCAAGGCCATCTCATTGTCTTAGTTTTTAGAAGAGTTGTTCCTATTTTATATCAGCATGTGTTAAAGAAAATATTGGCCTCTTTTCCTGGAGCTGGACTTGTGCAATGCTTACATGTAAAAATAATCCCACTGAGACCCCCCTAGCTGCTTTGATTGCAAAAAGCCAAACACTCCTATCTACTATACAGCAAGAAAAGGAGCAAAGGGCTCTGCAAACTGGAAGAAATAACAAGACAAAAGCACAGATGAGACAGGAAAAAGCTCTGTCCCATATTCCCAGCAAGTTTGCAGAATTTCTTCTATATTTACACTGCAGTTTGAAATCTGTTCAGAGAAGCCAGACAGCAGCCTGCCAGCCCTGGAAAAATAATTACCTTTAACAAACAGCACGTTTTTTTAGTCATAGTTAAAGCTTCTTGCAGCAACGTCACCAGCATGTAGTTGTAGATGCAATTGCCCACTGCAGCACAGAGCAGTATCAAAGCAGCTCCGGCAGGCAGGATTTTTAAGGGCAGGGCTACCACTCCTTGGAACAGTGAGCAAGAGCAAGCCAGTGCCACTGCCATGATAGACTGCCACAGCCCTGGTTGAACAGGGCCCTCGAGCCCCTGTGCGAGGCTCTGGGGCTGTGGGGAGGTGACAATGAAGTCAGCTGAGCAGCCACACTACACACCATGTGTCCCAGCCTTTCCTTTCTTGCTGCTGGCAAGTCTCAGGTTTGCAGCATGAACAGGCTCCATAACACTCATGCCATCACAAACCTCTTCTCACTCCAGGAAAGTGCTTTGGATGTATGTCAGTATGCAGAGCATTTCAGCAAGCTTCTCCTTTCTACAAAAGTAGAAAGGTAGGAGGCATTTCACCAAGATGAGCAGAACTAGCACAGAAGCAGAGAAATGACTCCTCACAGTTTCACAGGTGCTAAAGTCTAACTAGTTTTTGGCTGACAGATAGAGAAAAAATGAGAGGTGTGTTTTCCTTGCCCCCTTTTGCTCTCAGGAAAGAACTTGAAAGAGCTAACTCCCATAGGACTAGAAAACTGAAGAAAAGAGACAAGGGAGGTAGAATAGAGATGACCCCAAACTGACTGTTCACTCTCTCCTCTGTGATTCATTCCACTTCACCCACTTGACCTGCAGACAACTCCTTCCAGCAAGGGGTGTGGGGGGGATCTCCTTTAGGGATGTCAGAATGGTGCTAATAATGCCAATATGATGAGTTTGATTCCCATATGGGCTGTCCATTTAAGAGTGGGACTCAAAGATCCTTGTGGGTCTCTCCCAAATACAAATATTCTTGCTACAGTGATTTTTGCTCTGAATAGAGAATGCTCAGTCATCTACAGTTTCCTCCCTCACTGTGAGAGAGATTGCAATCCAGAATGGAAACAGGAGACCTATCATAGCAGTGATGGTGAATAGGGGAAGTTATTTCAGGCTACTGAAACAAATGGTGAAAAAAAACCAAACAAAGAAACAAACAAACAAAAAAAAAAAAAAAACCCAAGAAAAACCAAAAAACACAACAACAAAAATGAGAATCTGCCAGATCAGACAAACATGAGTCATTACTTCTCTGAGAAAAACTACCTGTTCTCCGCCTGCTATCTCAGTGATGTCTGAACTTTCTCAAAAGCAAAGAAGGAGTGTTAGAATGCAAACAAGAAAAGAAGTAAGAACAAAATAGTGACATTTTGTGTGACAGAAATTGGAAACACAGACTTTTATGCTAACACAAAGTACTGACAGTCCTTTGCAATTTCCCTGCTTGACACCAGCCCCTCATCATTGTGGTCTGTCCTGTGTCACCAGCTGACCATGAAGGGTGTCAGGCTGACAGCCAGCCAGAAGACCTCCGCTGCAGTGCCTTTTGCAGAATTGGCTGGAGCTGGAATGCATGAAAGTATAACTACTTTTCCTTTTTCATTTAAAAAATAGCCCTTTCCATTTTCTAAATCTGGGAAGAGCCAAAGGTAAAATAAAGTCTGGATCATAAGGATAACAAATTGTCAGCTCCAGTGAATTATCACTATCATGAATGTCATTATTTTAACTTAATGATGCATCTCAAAGAAACTACTAAGTGTGCCTATTACTTTCTGTTACTGCACATTACTGCATGGTAGAAAGTAGGGAAAATCTAACCAGTCTTCCTTAAATTTAGAATTCTTATATTTGGAAAACATTGCAATACTCTGAACTTCTATATGTAAGCTGTAGCATTTATTGTACCTTACTATATTTTGCTCCATCTTAATACAGTTCTGCAGCAGTCAGCAAAGAGTCTATTCCGAGTTCCTTGCAGTTACAAGTTTTCCAAAGGAAATTCATTTTCCAGGGTCATTTTAAAAATATATTCCAAGCTGTTAGCGGATACTTTTCTTTGAACTGGTTTCAATCTTTGTTCTACAGCAGCCAACCCACTTGCAAAGAGAATTTCCAAGATTTGTTATTCACATACAAGATCCCAACAACAGTACAGAATTCACTGAAGATGTGTGATATGGAATCACTTCCCCAGCAGACTGATCCTGCCCCCAAAAACTTGCCATTAAAGAAAATTACCTACATCTCCCATCTAGAAGTCTGTATGTAGAGGAAACACTAACTTTGAAGACTCTCCATTTTATTCTCTGGAAATATTTGAGCAATTCCTATTTGCAGAAACACTAAAATGGCTATGGAAAGATGTATACACAGGTTAAGTGATTGATCAAGACCCAAGACTACTTTTTTTCATTCTCCAATCAGTTCTCAGACAACTCTAGGTGATGAAAATACAGTTAATCCATGGGATTTATAATTGTATACATGCTGCAGATTCAGCTAAAAATGCTTTAGCTGCTGGACCACAATGTCATATTAAGCACATGCCAATTCCCTGAGCCACTGCTAACCCTCAGACAGGACATTTTTTTCTAACCATAACTGACTGTGGGTAGTGAGTGATTCAAGAGGAAAGCAGCAAGCACTGCATCCTGGCAGTGGGAAAAGCTAAACCTTTTCATTCCATGGCTAAATTTGTCCCTTTCTGCAATCAGCCAAGGGTGACAGATGAAACATTGTGTTAACCTGATGTAATTAAAAGATAGACATAGTGGGAGATAGTACAAGTGACAGCTGTCAAAACATAGTTCAGGCCCAACATTTAGGCATCTCTTATCAGTGTTTATTCATTCATAGGTTGGACTAATAGAGAAGAGCTTGTGTACAAGCTCCAAATGGACGTCTGTTGCTTGGAAGACAAGTAGTCCTTGGACGTTTCTCACGGAGCTGTGCAACACTGTTGCCGATTGTACACACAGCTCAGTACTTTGTATCCAAGACTAGCTCTAGACAGTGTTTTACATTTAGAGTATCACACATCACAGAAGTGGATGCCAATGATTCTTTCCTCAGCAGTCCTGTTTCTCCATCTCAGTGACAACCAATGGACTTCACTCAGCAGAAATTGTCCCTTTGTATATCTTCGGCTTAGACCATTTCTGGCTGGATAGTACTGCCTTTGTAGTTAAATAGAAGTGCTATAAATGAGGAGTGTTTGGTTAGATTTTATTCTTTGTAGCTGGGATGGTCAGGGAAACCACAGCCCTGTCTTACAGTAGTAGCTTGGGTGACTACTTGGCTGCAGTATTCATCCCAGTTCTTCAAGCTGAGTTTCTTAAGGAGAACTGTAAGATGCAATCCAATTTGAAAATGAGTCTCCCACACTTCAGTCTGAGGAACAAATTCTAGTGTCTGAGCCATTTCTCTGGCTTCAGTCACAGGGAGTGATTCCAAGTACCCTACACAGCCCAATCTGTGCTCCCCTTGCAGACCACACGTGACTCAGCAACACAGGTTTGCCATTCCTGTTACAGTTCCACTCTGTCACAAAGAATGCAAAGGTTACCCTTAGAGAGATGCTAAATGTCATAATAAACTATAGAAATACATTCAAAGAAATTTCTAAAACTTCTACTTCTTGAAATGCTGTTAAGGCAAGGTCTGAATTACTGGATCCATTTTTGGTAGTCCACTTCAAGGAAGAGATCTAGAGAACAGCAGGTTATGATCAAAGGAATGGGGGAGATTTAATCTGGAAAAGAGAAGGCAGAGAGAAAACTGTAAGCTTTATGTACATAAAGTGCTACTGTAAAGCAGGGAACTCTTCTCAATGCCTGTTGCAATAGAACAGAATTAACGGCTTTGATTGCACAAGGGAGATACAAATTTGATATAATGAAAGCTTTGTAGTGGGAAGGTTAGTTTAGCACTCAAAGACTGCATGGAAAATGTGAAAAACCTCCACTGATGTAGATTCAAGAAGACATTAGACAATCATCTGGTCAGAACAGTTAAGGGAAGTGGATTCAAGAAGCTCTCACAGTATCTATTGATCCTATAGTTACAGTCCTAGTGAAGATTTTTTGCTTTATTTCAGTGGCAACTATCTGGTTCAATTCCTGCTGGCAGGGATGACATTCAAGAAGAGTGATGAGTAAAACACCTTAAAATGGATGTTTCTACATTTGCTTGCATACTACTGTGATGACAAACTCCCCAAACTTCAGGGTGTGAATCCACCAAAAGAGTGCTTTCCTGTTTCAAAACGTTGTAACTGGAAGAAGGTATGGATGTTAGGCATAATGAAACCTCAATCCTAGAAGCTCCTGAGTGGCTTCCCTTTGATTTTATGATCACAATAAGGTAGGTGTAGATATGCACACAAATATGAAATGGAAGGAATTAATGATATGTTTTTATAATACAAAAATTGAATTTGAGCACACAGAGTGCACTCTTAATGATCTCAGTTCCACAAGTCTCACTCATGCAGGTAATCCTCTGAAATTTGAAAGTACAGAACCCCAAAAAATAGCACAGCTCATCAACACAGGAGTTAGGACTATGAGATTTGCAAGGCCAAGGCACCAGTTCATACCAATAAGTGACTATTCTCGCATGACATCCTTGTAACTACTGGCTGCTGGAAAAAGGAAGATGCTATCAGGAATGAAAATCAGAGATTAGGCAAAATTTATTTTGCTGCTACAAAATGAATTCACCAACACAGGAGGCCCAATTTTAAAAAAGAGCATGTGTCAGTATGTGGATATGCATGTGTTATCTTTTAGCACTGGGTGCTCCCCACTGCTCCATGTAATTTAAAGATCTGCTGCCATCAATAACTTCTCTATCCAGACTTGTGCTCTATTGTTACATCTTACTGTTCTTACTTTCAAGGACTGTTTCACATTTTGAGATGTATTTTTGTAAAGGAAATCCCTGCCATACTTATCCTGTAGTGCTTTATTTTCTTCTGCACTTTTGACCTCACTATAAATGGATTTTAGGTTACAATATTCAATGCATGTATCAAGACAAGGTCTCATCTGAAACTTCCTCATCATTCCTTTCCCACACCTCCTCCCCTACGCTTCAAACTAGATTTCAGGATTTAATTTTTTTTACCCGACAGTACAAAGTGAGTCACTCTTTGGAAACTCTTCTTGCAGTGGAGAAGGAGTTTCAGTGGTAGTCTGACATGCCTTCACAAAGCACAGACCAAAAGCATCCCTGTTTTATGACTCCCATTTGCCCATGCAGTACACATTTCAGTATACATCACATGCTCAGCCAGGGATCTCCTGGTGTCGAAGTATAATTCCCACTGGGGGTATTAAATGAAATTTGCAGGTGGCAAGAAGTTCAAAGCAAATGAGAGATTCTTGATGATAAAATACATGGTTAAGCTGCAAAACGTCTTAGCAGGAATAGGTGTAAAAGTGTGTATATGTTCAAAATTGGAAAACTCACAATGAAAATCTGTCAAGGACTCCTGAATACAAAGTTAGCACCGTTGTCTTTAGGGAGTACCTGAGCCACAAATCCCTGGATTTTGGGGAAGTATTCTGTGGAGGGATCACTACAGGCTTGCTGTGTTCTTATATTCCTCTCCAGGCTTCCCCAGCTGTCTATCACCAGTAACATAAGAGTGATTAGATGAACCTTTCTTGTGTCTTTGGGTGGCTCTTTGCATTTTCTTACATGGAACTGCTTGTAGGTGACAGAAGGTGGACTCTGCCCCATTTGTTCCTGCTTCATGCAAGCAGATTAGTCTCAGCTACAAAGTGGACAATATAATGCAGGCCCCAGAAAATCTCAGATATGGAGCACAGGACCTGCTCTCCTTGCTGAGAGCACAGCCTCTCACATGCCTGCAGCACAGAGACGCATCTGGCTTGGAGTGCCCCACAGGGCATCCAGCCAGCCTCAAGGACAATGGCTGTGCTGAGTGGCTCCATCTGGAATAGAATCAAAGAACCTTAGCTTTGGGGTTGGGCTGGAATGGACCTTAAAGATTAGCTAGTTCCAACCTTCCTGTCCTCACTTTGGGGTTGGAACTATGCAATACGGTGCACAGGGAGACTCTGGAGCAGCAGGGACATGCATTGCAGTGTGGGAGGTATCTTGGCAGGGGACATGGCTCAGGAAAGTCATACAGCAGTCAAAGGCACACTCCCAGATGCAGCCTAGCATGTGTCCTCACCTCATCACATCAGCAGTGTGACTGCCCAGAAAGCCCTTAGGTCCAGAATCTGTGCCTCAGTTTCTCCTGAAAGTAATGTAGGCACAAATAATTAATGATATCATGTCTTGAGCTTGACATACTTAAAAAAAAAACACTCAAAAACCAACTAAACAAAAACCCTAACCATAGCAACTACCCTACTGTTAACCCAAAGCTGAGGCTTTTAACATGTGTGATCCTGGGTATTTTGCACTGCTTCTAGAAGTACTGTGATTCCTACTGATACCAGCCACATCCCTTAATTCAAATTCATGCACAGCCCTTACCATGAAAAAAAACCAAGAGAAGAAAGTCTCCACGAAGGAAACCACCAAACCATTCCTTCAGTGAGCTGCAATGAGCCTGCCTCACACAGTGTAACTGTAGACAGTGAGACAGACCTCTCCAGACCTGTTTAAAACACAGTACAGAGATTAAACAGCTCCCTATCCCTTTTTTTTTCCTTCTGCTCTCCTGCCTTCTCTTCTCTCTTATACAATGAAAGCTGTAGAACAAAAAGTGCAGCCAAAGCAAACATCACTTAGACCAAGAGTTTGATATTGGAGAGTTGAAAGTGAAGCTCCCAAATCCACAAGAAAACACCTACCAGAGCTCTCTTCAAGAGCACTATTGGGATGATGATTTTTGCCTTAGCCTACAACAAAGGAACAACCACACACCATCAGAGTTACAAGCCAGTCTTGAGATGAAGAACCTGGTCAGGGGGTCTATACTACATCACTTCCTCAGGAGATTAACAGTGAGAGCAAGCATGCAGCCCATGAGCATCTGATGGGTCTCGCTAGAGAGTATATATGAGCTCCAAATTACTAACTTGATATATAGAATTCAGTGAAAACAGCTAATGCAAGCCTCTGTGATGCAAATTGCCTTTATCACATGAGGAGAATTCATTAGTCATATAATTCTGGGGATACCGTGCCAGGTTGTGTTCAGCCTCAGAGCTCTGAGCCCTCATCAAAATATGCTATTTGGAAGAGCCAATTTCAAACAATTTCCTCAAGAACAAACTCTTATTTGTGCATATTTGCCCAAACAGGTTTAAAATGAATTCCCAAGTCTTTTCAGACTTCACACAATTCATCAATTTCTCATGATCAGTCTGGGGAGGTGCAGAGGAGGCTCATGGTACTTTCATGTTTTCTCATTAAAAAACACCCATTGGTACATTAATAAGACAAGAGCATCTCAGCAGGACATGTAGCTATGTGACATTTCAAGCCTTTTGAAGAAAACGCACAGAAAGGAAATTAACCCCAGCAGTTGCAGCCAGCAAGACAACAAGTAAATGAGCTTTTCATGTGGAGAACAAAGAGAGAGGGTGCTAGGAATGGATGAAGTGAAGATATGACAGAAGAGGGGAGATCATTCTGCCTGAGAGCCTCATTAGTATCAACAGACTGGAAAGAATGAAAGACTTCAGAGGTCAAGCTGTTCTGATGTGTCCATCTCACTTAGGCTAGGATAAAAGACACCAAAAAACACTGTTTTGTTCTTTCCTGTGTATCACACCCACTACTGAGTCCCATTCTGAAAGAGCTAAACAACATGTTTACATTTATTGTGTATGAATTACACTGTGTTTATTTTTAAAGTTTTCATTTCAGAGGAGCCCTGCAGGGTAGGACAAAGATGAAATAAACGCTGTCTCATGGTAGGACTCTAGAAACAAGTATTCCTTGAATTTGTTAGATATCTCAATTTTGTTTGCAGACATGCCTCTCTATTTGGGCCTATCATCTACATGTGATTATCCTTCCCTTCTTTCATACAAACTGTGTCTGAAACCACGCAAACAATGCCTACACAGCTATCAGCACTAAATACCCCCTTTGATGCCACTGCCATATTGACTAGCACTTCTCCACTGGGAGAAGCTGTTAAGCCCCACCAGACTGTAAGAGTGAAAAGCATCTGCAAATATTTGCTACAAGTCTAAATACTGACTCACCTGCTCTAGAGCATGAGCAGCTGCTGGCAGTAAAAGCAAATAAATGCATGCCTTCCAGAAATATTTCCTAGCAGTGGAAAATTGTTTTTAAAACATATATTCAGCTCTTCAAGACTGCCTTTCTATAAGCCCCTAAGTTTGAGAAATGCAACTTTAGTGTGTACCTGGGTGAATGAATTCCCCACCTTGCTGAATTTCCTTCACCTTTATTCAAAGGTTATCTCCCTCTAGCAAAAGGAAAGCAGAAGCCCTTTATGTATTTACTTCAATGGTTTTCACTTACTCCTGTGTGCTTGGCAGCCATCCTTCTAAGTAGCCTCCATAGTTTAACATTCTGGATTTATTAATCCCATTTTACAGTTTGTTGAACTTTCCCTCTAACTCTTCTCTTTGACCAAGAAATTCAACTTTTACAGTCAAAGGTAGAGAAACATCTTAATGCCATGTTCTCCATCATCTGCACCCAGGCCTTTTAGATATATCTGCATATTTTTGGCATATAATTTTTTTGGGTAGTGCCCATAAAACACATCATAGTCTTGTATTTGGGATTTTTTTTTAAATCTTGGGTTCATTCCATGTAGGAATAAAATACTTTCACAGAATGCCATATAGCATAACCAAGCCTTCCAATTTATTGTACTGTTTGGGAAATTTCCACTCAACAAACTGGACAGTACCTTTTTTTGCTGCCTTAGAAATGCTGAAGTACAACAGTACAACATACTTTCCTAAAATATTTTGATTGTGATCTAAAAACTTCCACATTCATTTCTAACAAGGGTATTTTACATGCATGACTTGGTCAAATTGCCTTTCAATTTATTTTTTTTAAGTTTAAAAAATGCTTCAGTTAATGTATAAAAAGGGTTTAGTATTATAATCTTATAAAATGTACCTCAAAAAACAAATTTCAATTTATGTGGATGCAGTTTTTTCAAACAAAGGAAACTAGAAACAGAAATTTCTAGAATTTGCCATAAACATAAAATCAAACTCAAACCAACCAAACAACAACCAAAGAAAACCACCAAAGCTTGCATTGTAAAAGGTAAAAATACAATAATTATCATTAAAATATATGGTTTTCACCTCAAAGAAAATTCCAAGATAGTTTTGGGACCTGTGACTTTTTATGGTTGTTTGCTTTTCATAAAAATCAAGCATTTTAATGAGGAAAATAAGCAATTCCCTGACCAGTTCTTTGGAGCCCCTTGGATTATCTGTCCATATTTGTTACAAGGCAAGAATAGGTGTTTTTTTACATACTGACTGTAATATTAGCAGGCAGATGCAAATAACTAATTTATAAGCTGATATTTATTGTCTTTTCAAAGTGATTAGGAATGTGTGTGTGAAGTAATGGAACTTAAGAGCCTTAAGGAACCTTTTAGCACACCCAGCCCAATGCACAGCTCTTACATCCAGAAAACCCAAAGACTACTAACAGGAAAAAAAAGTAAGTGGATGGGAGGCATTTGGAAATAGTATTCCTATATATCTAAGTTACATTGGAAGAAAATAAATACTGGCTTTTATTTTGGTCTGACATTAAGAAACAAATGGGATTTTTAAGACCAAGTGCTTCAAGTTGACCCTTTGATATTAAACTGCAAATAAACTTTCAGTAAGAACTCCCACAATCCAGTATTATATTTGCAAGAGCACTGACAGTCATCAGAACAGCAGTTTATAGTATGTTGGGCTGGCAGTCAAGAGCTACAGATAATAAAGGAAGTGTATTTCCAAAAAACTATAACCTGCAAAAATAAATGTTTAGATCATATCTAAGCTTGTTTTCCTTAGTTGCACAATCAGAAAATACTATTTCCTCTGCCAGCTCCTAGAGAAGTATTCACATTTTTCTTCCTTGGTTATATTAACCAGGTAATAAATATGTTAATAACGTTCTTCTTACAAAATTCTGATTTGCTGCACTGTTGGCAGAAATTCTCTATAGATACCAAATGTGCTCTTGGTTTTGATGTGTAATCAAAGTAAAAAGTCCACTGAATTATTTTATTTCCATTAAAATCAAGTGACTTTTGGGGTAGTTTAATTAAGGCAACAGTCCATTTCTACTCTAAGGTACAATATGGGCAGCCTCCACACCTCTGGGTAAGGGCAATAACTGCCTCTACTCCTAATAAGAAGTCTCCTGCAGAGACTGAATGGAGAAATTGCCTACTAGGATGCCAGGCTGTGGAGGAACTTCTGTTAGATCTGACATTTAAACTTCCAAATTGTTTCCCCATCTAGAACTGAATGGCACTATTTGGATAATAAATTGGAATCCAAACCCCACATCGTCCTTCCAGTAGTGTGAACTGTTTATAATAACCCTCTTTAGATGCTGAAAGCAGACATCACTTCCTACAAGAAGCCACACCAAACACACATTATTCAAATACCTATGAATTATCCTTGTAGCAATTTGAAATGGTTGCAGGAAAAAGTCCAGAGAAGAGATATAATGAAGCTGATTAAAAACAAACACTGCACAGCACCACACAACCTGCTCTAAGAAGCAGCACCTCTGTGAGAAGCTCTATCATGTTGAACCTACAATCTGAAATTGTAGTATGGTGTTGTCCCAGAGAGATAACATCAAACAGCGAGAAGAAAAACATGGCACCGAATTATACTGGTCTCATCTGCTGTATCCTATAAATCACACTCTTAAGTGAAGAAGACCACCAAGAGTGTGGTATTATACAGGTTTTTCCTAAGGGTGCTCTTGCTGTCTAAAATGGCACACAAACAGTGTGTTAGATGTTTGCACAAACAGGACAGGACTGCTAGGATATGTTCCTTGAGCTTTATTGCAGCATCAGTCTCATTACATGGTTAAGACAATTGAAAGCTGGAAACAGTTCACATCTTGCCAGCAGCAGCCAAAGATTTCTTTGTTATGGAGCATTTAAAAAACTGTCTAGCCAATAGCCTATTGCTAAAGCTTACAGACAACTGCTCTAGCCAGCCACTAAAAGCACACATACATCTGCTTCACATACTGCTTGCTTGTACGCTTTGTTTTTACAATACACAGTACTCTGTTATTAAGTTTAAAACCATCTACTATCCTGCTAGGCATATTTTTCTAGTCTTAAGGTCTATCTTGGCCAAGCCTAAAACTCAAACTATTGTTTCATGTCCTTGCTTGCTGTACTATTGTAACTTTTCTCCTTTCAGTCTCTGCAGCTAGCTCTAAGCTCTCTGCTCCTTCTGCTTCTGAGGCCTGCTTTCACAGCTTTCTGGAAGTCTTCTTACCCTTACTATGTTTCCCACATCACAGTTTTTATTTTTCTTGTGGAAGGGGTCTCTCTGCCTCCTCCTTGGCTTCTTCCTAAAGCTTGTAGGATTATTACACCCCTGAGATCAATACCCTCCTGCCAATCTACCTAAACATATTGGTCCACCTTAAAAGTTGCCCATGGAGCAAGTAGACATGATCCCAAAAACCTACTTGATCTATGAAAAAATGCTGTAAGAAGACAAGACAGCTGTGTAGAGGTAGAATATACTCTTGTACCCCTTTCAAACTGCACTGAGATGTAAAAAAAAAAAAAAAAAAAAAAAAAAATCTAGCATCAGAAACACTTTCAAAATCCAGTCTGAGAAACCAGCATGACACAACACTTGTGTCCCCAGATAAAGAACTCCCTGTAGATTTTTCTACAGCCGCACCCTTCACAGGCTTTGTGGCTGCTGTGAGATAGCAAGGAGCGAGAACCAGCAAATCCCCACACACAGTCACCCCCAACCTAAACCAAATAGATTTTTACAACAGGATTGAATTGTTATTTCTCAGTTAGGGGCAAGACTTGCAATTTCTATAATTTGTCTGCCTTTTTCTTGCTATGTAGAGGCATTCATCTTTGCTTTTGCTTAAATAGTATCTTCTTTGAATGAAGGGGCAGGAAATATTTCTTAATCTACATCACCCTGTATTTCAAAAGCTTGCAATAAAAAACTGAACCCTAAATGGTCAGTATTAAATGGATTTGCAGAAGGTCTCCAAACCCCAATACAGTAAATCAGTATGTACTGTGTGACAGAGACCCCGCAATTGTGGAAAACTCAAAGTATTGTTGGAATTTTCTGACAGCTGCTTGCATATGCAAGGACTTTTTGTCTACAGAGCCAGAAAAGCAAGATAAAATTCCACTTCCTTCACAGACTTAAGACAGTAAGAACTAGTTAATGTAAATCCTCTGTACCAGAGTAGGGAAGATAAGTTGTTGGGTTTTTTCACATCCTCATGCCAAAAGAAAAAGCATGGAATATTTTAACTAGATTTGTAGGCCTCTATGGATAACACATACTGGTGTAGGACAGTCAGTCTCTATTAATGGGAGTGAACTCACAGCCAAGCAGAGCTGGCTGCACGTAGTACTTTATGGTGTTGGCCTTTGAGGAACACTGATGAAAGGCTGGGGACAAACCATTTAGCTATGGATGCTTAAAATACCAGGGGAGGGAGAGTTCTGAAGAGCTAATATTTTGTTTACAGGCCCTGAGAGGTCATAAACAATACTGTTGCTTTAATTTGTGGTTTCTATAACAAAATCAGACTGCTCAAGGTAGTCAGCTGCTACATGTCCACAACATACATTAGGAGCCAAGGGCAGGCCTCACATGCACTGTATCCACCTGCAGTGCAAGTAAGGTCAGCACTGCAAAATAACCTTGCTGTAACTTCGAGCCCTGTTGCAATACCAAGACTGTGCTGTTTCTCCCTTCTGAAACTGTAACTGGCACATTAAACACAAACCTAGTTGTACCAAGTTGGGTCACTTATAGCTTTGGCATCTTATTGCAATTGTAGAGATGCATTCCCTGAGAACTGCTCAGCTTTCAGACAGGATCAGCTCAGGACTGAGCAGTGGAGAGAAAAGAGCAGGACTACCACCCTTTGACTGCACCTAGGACCATGGGAAGCCAGAGATGCAAGCAACGTAGCAACTACAAAGTAAGTCACTACATCCATGAAGCTGAATGGATGATTTTCTCCTCTTCTGCATCACAGAATATTCCGAGTTGGAAGGGATCCACAAGGAATAGCAAGCCCAGCTCTTAAGTGAACAGCCCAAAAGAGGCTTCAGCGTTCAAACCTGGCATTATTAGCACCATGCCCTAATCAACTGAACTGATTTCAGTGTCTGTACAATCACCTTAGTCTTGAGACATGACTAACATGTGAACTGAACACAACACTGAACAGGACTGTATTAAAAAGGACAGGAGTTTTTGAGACTCTTTCTCTGAGCCCACTCATTCAAAATGTTCATAGGGAAAAAGTGACTTATTTTACTGCACCACTCTTTTGCATGATTCTGGGCAGCCTTGGGAAGCTACTCGCACAGCTTTGAGAATTAATACATTTTCCCATGTTAGGGACTTTACTAGAAACAATTTCATCCAAATCAAACAGATAGAAAAAACACTGGTTTTATGACCCAAACAAACAAAAAACCTTTCTGTGATGAGGCACCAGCAAGCTAGTCCAGAAACCACAATATTAAAAGATTTATGCTACAATAGTAACTCATAAAAGTAGGAGAGACTACTCTGACAGGGAGTAAAGTGTTTAGCTAAAATTACAAATAATAAAATCATTCCCCTCAGAGGTATTTTTTTCTACGAGATGGAACAGATGCAACTAAAGCTGCTACAATAATGAATGATTTGGTATCTTTAGATGATTATTTCAGTCAGGTCAGGTTCAGGCTGCTTCTGGATCCTACCACAGCTTTTTCTGTGCCCAGTGTTTTGATGGGAGGCATTCTTGTGGAGGCTTTTCTCGTATATCTCTTCAGCACAGCAGGCAGGAATGAAGCAGAGAGTACAAGTCAAAACAAGGCAGTGGGGAGAGAAGGGAGAGCAGAGAAGAAAGAAGTGGGGAAGAAAGCAACAGCCTCTATGAGACACATTCCATCTTGCAAAATTAAACATGATTTTTATTCTCCTGGAGCTTCCTCTTGCATTGTTTAGAACCCACTATCAAAGAATATTCTGAGTTAGAAAGGACCCACAAGAATCATTGAGTCCAACCCCTGGTCCTGCACAGGACAGCCCAAATAGCAATTCCATGTTAAGATGAGTATTGTCTAAAAACTTCCTTAACTTTGTCAGGCTTGGGGCTGTGACCACTTCCTCAGGGAGCCTGTTCTAGTGCCCAACCACCCTCTCAGTAAAGAACTTTTTTCTAACATCCAAAACAGCTTCAGACCATTCCCTCATGTCCTGTCACTGGTCACCACAGAGATCAGTGCCTGCCTTCCCACTTCCCCTCACAAGGAAGTTGTTACTGCAATGAGGTCTCCCCTCCAGGCTGAACAGACCAAGTGACCTCTGCTGCTCCTGAAATTCCTTCCCTTCAAGGCCCTTCACCATCTTCATTGCCCTCCTTGGACACTCCCTAACAGTTCAAAGTCTTTCATATATTGTGGCACCCAAAACTACCTCCAGCACTCGAGGTGAGGCTGCCCCAGTGCAGAGCAGAGCTGGACAATCCCCTCCCTTGCCTGGCTGGTGATGCTGTGTTCTATGCCCTGCAGGCCAAGGTTGGCCCTCCTGGCTGCCAGGGCACTGCTGGCTCATGTTCAACTTGCCACTGACCAGGTCCCCCAGCTCCCTTTCCATGGCATTGCTTTCCAGCACCTCATTCCCCAGTCTGTCCATACATCCAGGGTTGCTCCATCCCAGGTGTGGAGTCCAGCACTTTCCCTGGTTGAACTTCATACGGTTGGTGATTGCCTGGCCCTCTGCAGGGCCTCCCAGCCTTCAAGGGAGTCAACAGCTCCTCCCAGCTTTGCATTGTTTACGAACTTGCTCAGTATCCCTTCCAGTCCTTTGTCCAAGTAATTAATGCAGATGTTGAAGAGCACAGGGCTGAGGATGGAGCCCTTTGGAATCCCACTAGTGACAGATCCCCAGTCTGATGTCACCCCATTCACCGTAACCCTTTGTGCCTGACCCTTTGCACCAGCTGTTCACCCATCTCATGATGTGTTTATCCAGCTGTATGCTGAACATTTTGTCCAGAAGGATCCTGTGAGAGAAATGATCAAAATATTTACTGAAATAAAAAAAAAGATTACATCTATTGGCTTCCCTTGATCAATTTGGTGGGTTACCCTGTCATACAAAGAAATCAGGCTTGACAAGCAGGACTTCCACCTCTCATGAAACTTAATTGGCTGTGAGAGATGTCACTCTTATCAAATACAAGCTTATCTGTAGGAAGAACAACATAGAATACATTGTCCCTTCACACTGGTAGAATCCCATGTAAGTAACAAAGTTATCATAGAACAGAATGCATCCCACAGACATCCATCAGGTTATGTTGCTGGAAGAGTGAAGTTGCTTTCACTTTATTATAGCCAGCTTTGAAAGTAATATACTTTTACAATGGACAAAAACAGCTTGAAAACTACAGCTACAGAAAGTCTGAAGAATGAGAAGAATCATAACAACCTCCAGGTACTCCAGAAATGCTGAACAATCTTTCCCAAATCAGCACCATCAAATTCTTTCACAGCTGTACACACAGTTTAAGAGGTTTAGATTTCATTTCCAATCTGTTCAGTGGAATTTGCAGGACTCTCGACAAGGGCCAAGAAACAGTCCAGAGATTCACTCTCAAGTGTTACTGAAAAACAGTAGCAAGAACTTGATCTGCCAGATCTCACTGACAATCCAGTGAGAACATAGGTGATCAGGATGAGCAGAGATCAATCTAAAAAAAAGTAAGGCTGCCCTGAGAGATGAGGGACAGTGTTTCTATTCCTTCCAACACAGTGGAAGTATTCCATGGATCTGCACTTTTAAAGATGGTTTGTACTTTCAGTAAAATTGAACCTTGGAATCTTCTGTTGACTAGGAATGGTACATCAACTACAAGTAAGTTTAAAACACTCATCTAGCCAGAGCAGACACTCTCACACAACAATTCCCAAGTCACTTTAACAAGTTGCAGTCAAAACTAATTCTATGGAGAAGTACACAATCAGATTTAAGGTCTTGGAAGTGATGGAAAATCCATCATGACTGCTACGACCCAGGAGCTAATTACCATCCCATTAGAAAATCTGGCACTCCATTTCTAATATGAATTGGTCCATCTCCCCTATTACAGCTCATTAAAACTGCCATACTACAAATCTTCCTGTGTGTATTAAGATTGATATGTTACCTCAAGTCACCTCAATGGGTAAATTTGAGAGCTTACCTTTTAATCTGGGGGATTTACTGAGTTTTCTATACCACTTTTCTCTCCTGTCATCCTTCCTAAATGTATTAACACTAGCAGAGATAAGGAACCCAGTAAGAGGCTGTATAATGGCAGAACATGCTTTTCTATCTCTGCTCTGGATTCCTTCTGCTACACTGCCTACAAGGACTGTGATAGCTTCTTAGTCTCAGCATAAAGCCAGGAGTACATGTTCAACCAACAGCCCCTCAATCCCTGGCCCTTCCCTGCTATTTCTGAAGCTTTCTTTCTCAAGATGCAGCCCCCACTGTGTATGTGGGATCAAACATCTTTGTGCTTCTGAAACACACAGGCTTTCATTTTTCATGTGCAAATGCTCCTAGTTTATAATGCAGTACCTTCTTCATTTGTTTTATCTCACCAATTTTATAATCTCCAAACTTCCATGCAATGCCTTATATTTTCTGCATGCTACAGAGGGAAACTAATTCTGTAGATGAGAGAATTACTTAATCTCCCTTAATCTTAAACTGCAAGCAAGACTGGTACATTTTCTGTACAAAAGATGGTCAGCAGCATAAAGGAAACTAGTGTTGCTATTGACTTGCCACAGTTCCGCCAAGGTATCAAACACAGGCAAAAGGCTATTCCTCCATTCACTTTTCATAGCTCATTTAAATTTATTTAACACCATTTAGCAAATACTTTTGACAGAAAGTTCCTCAGGAAAGTCAGAATTGGTCTTCAACCATGTCTGTATTTCTATGATAGGAAAACACAAAGAAATGTACAGAATTTATTGCCTGTCTGCCACTATTTTAAGTGTATCTTGCCACCAGTTCTCTTTCAAACTATGTTCCGCAACACACAAAGAAGACCGGAGGAGTAGAACTAAAGAAACTGATTACCCTGAACAAAGTGCCACTGATTTGCATTCCACTCAACTTGAAGGTTTCAAGCAGATTATTTTTCTGAAGTCTGCTTTTCTCAAGATAATTATTTTCCTTATATGCCTCTTAAATAATTCTCCAGAGTCAAGGACAACTCTCTTTTCTAGACATTTTGTTAGCAACTCAACCAGTCTGTTGAGCAATGCTGTAGTTCCTGGTGACTCACTCATTGCTTTCCAGTTTTCCTGGGAACTCTAGTCTATGTTCATGTTCAACACACTCCTAACCCTGGTGCAGCTTTAATGCAGAACAAGAGGCAGCACAACAGCTGAGATGATCCCTATTACATCACCCAAAATGCCCAATGTGTCAGACTGGCAATGGCAAAGAGACAGAAGTTGGGATACAATCTTGGAGGTCCTCTATCAACCTAAATCTGCCCCTCCATCACACAGGACAAAACACAGAAGAGAGATTCTTAAAATTCTACATGAATAAAACACAGGGAACAGAAGATGATTTTATGCCATCCTCTCAGGACACAGCCAAACTTTCTGCTCAGAGGCCACATTCTCTGTCTCTTATTTTTGGTTTTAGTGATGCTGTAAAATGCATAGTCTATTACCAGGCATAACAGAAGGAAGCATTTTTAAAACTCATTCTGTGCAAAAAGAAGAGCAAAGAGAAACCAAATAAACCAACTTTTCACACAGCATAATTATTCCAGAATTCCACATACATCTAGTGCACAATAAAACTATAATTGTGGGATAAACTATAATTCATGGCTTTTTTAATTTCTAACCACAGGAAATTCTCTATCCTTGCACGCTGTTCTCTCCTTGCCTTGCTTCTACTCTTGACTGAGAGAAGCAATTCAACATAAGAAGCATCAAAGGAATAAGAAGTCAGAGTTCAGTGGTTTCTACAAGATAATCGGTGCCTCACACTTGCTAGAAACTCAGATGAGAGGAGTAAAAAAAAACCCAAATACATAGTTTTGAAGTAGTAAGTAGTTCATAAAAAGTTGCTTTGTGGAGACAGAAAATCATTGGGAAAAATTTGTTCCCACAGGTTTTATCACATCTTACCGAGAAGTCTTTATGATGAGCAAGTCAATATGTACAACAAAGAGGAAGATGCATCTAAAACCTCAGGTAAAAAACTAGACTGCACTTTTCAGCAAGAATAATACGCAATCCAGCAAGTTTTAACAGAGCAAGTGGTGAAAAGTGAGCATTGCACTTGTGCACTACTCATAACTTCTGTAACTGTTTAAGTATGTGCAATACTTACAGATTATTCTGACAAAACAGCAAAAGACTCAGTAACACCTACAGACACCTTTTTAATTCCTCTTGATGTCCATAAAAGTATATGATATGAGATATCAAGAATAATGAGCAGTGTTTGCCAAACTACCATCTCTGCTGGATTCAGTCTTATTTATATGCCATTTTGAATTACTGACACACTGTAGCAGTAATTTTCTGTGCATGATAAAGATAAAACACAATATGCAATTTGTTGACTCAATCTTAAAAATCACTTAATCTCCTTAAATGCTGTTTGCTTTGGAGAAAAAGTAATAAGGAAAAAGAATAACGTCATGATGAAGTTATTCAAGTATTAGTGTCACCATTATGGAAAAAAGTGGTCAAAATATATTGTGTAATGCTCACATCTCTATGAAAGTGTACTTAGAGCTATGAAACTTGACAGGCTAGAGACACTGTTACAAGGTTAAAAAATTTTATACTTTCAAGGAAATAATTTAGAATCTGCAGTCATGGCTCCATCCTGACCTGTAAACCTCTGACTCTGTATACTGAATGTCTCAGCTGAAAAAATAAGACTCCTCATTAGAAAATGAACTTTCCTAATACTGACCTGGATAACCAAGAAAGATTGAAAATGACTTCTCATCCCAGGAAAAAGAAGCAACTGAATTTACTATGACTTGAGTGAGGAGAGACAAATGGAAGAGAGGCCTATGGATGTTGAGTGCAATTTATTCATTGTTTTGAGTGTTGGTGTTACATTGCATACATTGGGAAGTGAGGTAGATCTAAGAAGATCCAAGGTATACATGGTGAGAACTGCTAAGAATAGGACATGTGGAGTGGAGAACACTGAAGCTGTTTCTATTTTATTTCACTTGATTGTATGATCCTACAATCAAGTATCATATTAGCTGTATTTCCTTTAAATGTTTCCTTTCCACTCCAAGGAAAACCCTCCAGAATTTTGAACTGTAATACTCCTATGCAGACAAATATATTCAGCATATTAGGAAAATTTTCTTCTACTGACAAGTTAATCCTCATCAAATCAAACTGTTTTTATGGATTCCACAAGCAAGCCAAATAGGATGTCACACTGAAGTCAGACTTCTTAAGGGGAACAAACCTTTCACTCTACCAATATTTTCATCATGCCTCACCATAGAAAAGCAACTTGAGCCACACACTACAAACAAGAGTTAATTTAATTTGGTGACTTACTTAGACTGGTAAATAATAATTTTTAAATAGTTAACAGGCATCTGTTTTGATACTGACAACCATTCGTTAGCCTTGGTGTTTGCCAGCATAGCTAAGCAGATGTTATTTTCCTTTTATATATTTTCATAAGATGCGGCCATTGTTTAAGCTACATTCTAACAAGGACCCAGAATTAAACTGAACTAGGTAAATTAAATTTTAATGTTATTCTCTAATGTGAATTAATTACAATGGCACATTGAAGTGAAAAGAAATAATGTTCTGCAAATTGTTGCAAAACAGTTACAATGTTAATCTTTGGCTGATCATTATGTACAAGTAGAAATAAGAATACACTGAAAATGCTTGTTATTGCGTCTCTGAGAAATCTCTTGTAACATAGACATGTAGATAAATAACATATATTTGACAAAAGTGCACACATCTCTGCATGTATCAACAGTCAGGTAATTAAATTTTGGGGGTTTTGTCCAAGCCAACATATTCAGTGGGAAAGAAAAAAATAATGTAAATAAATAGGAAACCTCCAGCTTTTCTTTGTCTCTCTAAACTGACATGTAGTCTAGATTCAAACAGCTTTCAATTTCTGTTCTGATACAACAAATAGTGAGGTGCAATTAAGAAATTTGCCCTTGTGTTATTTCATTGTAACAGTGCAGAATGGTAAACCTATGTAAGACCTCTCTAGATTTAACTGGTTCATCTGATAACAACCTGAAGTGCTGGATGCTCATCTGGACTGAATTTTAAATCCCTGAAGGTTCACCTATCACCAGGTTATAAACTGCAGGAACAAGAAGCCTATTTACTTCATATTTTGTTTTTCTTATCTTTCTTTCAGTTCCCCTGAATTTACTACTTGTGAAAGGTTCTAAATTATTATAACTAGAGATTAGACAGGATAAAAAGATGTTTGCTTTATCACCAGAAATAGCCTTACCTTATTGCACATAAATCACAGTTGAGCCAACCACAATACCCAAACCATCACCATACAACATCAGAAACTTTCAAGCAGCTGTACCTCTTGTTCTTTAGCCCAGCCTTTCATACCCCTCATGTTCATGCCCTGCACCTGTGTGCCCTCTGCTCCCTTTGGTGATGGTCAGTGCACCTGGGCACTCCGGGTCTCATTTCCTTCAATGCCGTTCACCTGCTCCTCACAGCTGCAGCCCATGGGGGATGAGGCTCGGCCACAGCTCCATTCCCAACTACCACAAAACTGTGTACCTGCATTACCTTGTCCTCTCCACACAGCTTCAGTCTGAAACTTAAAACCACCTGCCGCATTCTGACCACAAACATAACTTTCATCATGGTGCATTTAATTGAAATTTATGGCCCAGTTTGAGACTCCCTCTTCAGCATTCAAGGAAGACAAAATACGAAAAGAATTCTACAGCTAAGGACAAGACAAAGCTTGTAGGTCAATGTAACTTATTTTATTAGACCAAGAGATACAGCTTTTTTGAAAAACTTGAATAAGCTTTCAGACATGCAATCACTTCTTGGGGTATGAAATACATAACAGAAGCAGCCTATATAAAAACTATGTAAAAACAAGGAAACCTGAGAACTGTGACAATTACAACAAATAATCACAAGACCACTGAAGACATTAAATTGTGCTATTTGAAATTGAGGCAAGATAATGGCAGCAGCCATGACATCTCTTTCCTAAGAGACCACAGAGACATTACTATTAGCCCTACAGCAAAACAGCACATGACTAAAAGCTAGTTCATGTCCCGGGCTGTGCAACTATGCCGTTCTGTTACTATCTGTAAAACTGTAGTATTGACGTTCTACCTGTTCTACCAGATCAGGCTTACCCCATTTTGATTAATCTGTGTAAATCACATCTAGAACTTCAAAGGAAAGCACTGTAAAATAAAAAGGATTGTATAATAAATAGTGCTTGAAAGGAAAGCATAAAGAACATACAGTGTTAAGCCCCAAATACCCACAATTATCCTACCATCAGGTTTTGCTTCCAGCCAGGGTTCTGAACAAAGCTTTGGAAGAAAACAGTGGAAGCAGAAATCATGGATGACATAATTGGAATAACCCTAAACACCATTTCATTTATTGAGATCAGTGGACTACAAGATTTGAGCAAGTACAGGTGAGAAGGGGAGAGAGCACTCTTGTACTTTAAAGAGCTCCTTCCCTTCCAAGGCCAGAAACCCTATCAGCCTATTTGGAGGACACGGGGGCTCAGACCTGCAAGCTCAAGGAGCAGCAGCAAGCCTGCTGTCTCACACTGATGGGATATAAATGCAATCATCTGGAGTTTCCAGCCCTTGAGCAGGAAATTTGAGTGTAAGGTAAAGCCCAGCTTTTGTTTGGATTGTAGTTGCCAGGAAGGAATGACTTTACAGCAGCATTAATTATGAGGCAGGAAGGGAAAACAACAACAACAAAAAAATCCCCAAGACTAAAAATTTTAAAAATGCAGAAGAGGGCAATAAGAGTCAAGGGACAGCAAGGTAGTAGAAGGACAACATGCAGTGTTTGTGTGTCAGTGCCTGTGCACTAGTAGCACTCCCCATAAAACATAGCTATTTACAAGAACTTGGCTTCCTATTGATCATGATAACTTGAGACATCATAACTTGAGACATCTAAGAGAATATTTAGTATCACTGCTCATTAGGGATGATGCTTAAATGTTATTCCATCCCTTGAGGAATTATATTATTATATTATATTATACATCTTAAACTTAAGATGTAAATTACTTTAAATAGTGATATATTCTTTGTATGCTGCTTTGATTGATGCAGGTATTATAACAGCTAATAGCACCTCCTGTAAAAGGGGCTGGGACCAGTTTATGCTGAAGAATGGTTAGTTGTGGGAGCCAGAATTCTCAGTTTATTCACTTTAAATAAAACTCCAGAACATCAGGATTAAAGAGCAGGAAAAGCACTGAAGATCTAGCACTACCAGCAAGGAAAGAGTGTCAGAAGTATATTCAAGACTCTCCAAGCAGCATTCAGGTTTTCATAGCAGTCGTGATAATTACAATTATGGAGACTTTCATCTAGAAGGATTCATTTATGGGCTTTGTGCGTACCATGGGAATAAATGTCCTCTCTTCCGCCAACTTACACTGGGAAAAGCTGTTTACACTTCCAGAGGAAAATGTTGTGCCATGAGAATTGCTACATCCCAAACAAAATGGATTAGGACAGGCAATGCCAAGTGCTACAACAGTTAAGTACAAAACATAGAGGGGAATTTGAAGAAACAGAACATAAATAATCAAAACCATATTCTAGTCAGGATTCTGAGACTAACAGAGTAACTTCCAGCATGTATCATGGTATCAGTCATCCAATTTGTTTTTAAATCCCCATTGGATCTTTTGGCTTTCCCTTAGCTTCTCTCAATGTATACTCAGGCTGCTCTCTAAAACACTAGCAACCATTAAGCTGAACTTGACAGTGCTGTTTCCAGGTAAGTTACATAAAAAGTTGGCAACTGCTAGCTTTTTAATGCTACCCAATGTAAAACAAGAAGGATTTTAAATCAAATAACAGGAACAAAAAGCATTTAGAGAAAAACATTTGTATTTTAAATACATTTGGGTAATTCTCACTGGGTTCAACTACCCTCTTTAATTGTTTGAATCTTGGTCCTTTCATCTTTACTTATATAAGCTGTTTTCTCCCATAAAGGTGGCAAAGAACATGACTGCCCATAGAGATAACAGAAGCAAAGTCAGCTGCTGAGTCCTAAAAAAAAAGGAAGAAAAAAAGAAAGGTAATATGAAAACTATACACCACTACACCAACCTACCCACCTAGAAAGGTGCTGCCCTTCAGTTCAGGTTGGGAACTCAGCAAAACAGCACAGAAAGAATGGTTCTTGTTATTCATTCAGAACAATACTAGTCTGATGTTTTCATTTGTTGGTAAAGAGACTTATGATTGAGGGGGAAAAGAGTATCTTAATGAGCCTTAACTGTTTCCCTCCATGTTTTCTTCCTCTCATGGTCTCCCTAATTAAGAAAGGTACTTTGTCAGATAACCTCCCATTAGCTCAACCAGTCAGACCAGTCAGCTCTCCTTTCAACACCAAAATGCTGAAGTGATTTTTAGATGCTACTTTCCAAAATTTAATTTCCAACAATTAGACTTAATTCAAGGTTAACACTGATTTCCCCCACAATGGAATAGGGAAAATAATAAATGGGGAGGAGTTTCCTAGCACAAAAGTAGGTGTTTTCAAATTAAATTAAAAGGAAGGAGCCTACCACCATCCCTAGGAATAGGCCATGACATCACTGGTTCATGAACACATAACAAAGCAAGGCTAAATACAAACCTAAGTGCTTGCAGAATGATGGCCAACCTCTGATACAAGGTCATGAGGCAGAGATACACCCTTTATTACATTTTAAAAGTTAAATGCATTGCCTTGCTAAATCTACTTACTTGGTGTTGATCTACTTGCTTCACTTATGGAAGATGTTTATTTGAAAAACACCTAAGCTACAAATGGACTCCAAATATCAGTCAGGTAGACAAAGCACATATTATGAACAAGTAAATAACAAGCTTTTCTTCTGGGAAGAAAAAAAATAATCAGTTCCTGGCAAGGAGGAAAATCACTGTTTCCAGCAACCAAGACTTCAGAACAACAATCTAAACTGATGAATCAGAATTCGTAATGACACAAACAGAATTATACACAGCCCTCTACAAGGGTTTATAGGAGAAATTAAACTTAACTACATTACCAGTAACATGAAAAATGTAGCTACACTAAAAAAAAAGCACGACAAAAAATGATAACTAAAGAAAATGCTAGCCATGAAGATGGTTTTATCATTTAAAAAATGAATTTCATCCATCTGATTGCTCAAATTACATTTTTTTCCAGTAATATTGAGCTGAATTGGCTATTCAGCAATGTCAAAAACATTAACTGCTCATGCTGAAATAGGGTTTTGTTTTTTACATCAAGCAATACATGATTGGCAGCCATGCAGAGGTTGTATAGATTTTAGCACAGGAGAGACTGTTTGTTTACTCTGTGACTTTCCTCTTTGTGTCAGAGCAAAAACATAGGTGGCACTAGGAGGAATTTATTTATTCAGCTGGCAAATTTCTTTCACTTGTACTTTTCTTGGTAGAAAAAGAAGAAATAGAAAAGTAACTACCAGAGACCTAATTTTCTTGGGAAAATGTTACAATAAGCACAGGGCTACAGGATGTCCCTTTTAACACCACAGTGAGGAGGAGCGTGCAACAAAAGAAATGAACAAGCATTTTTTTGATAGTGGCACAAATGCAAGTACACATAGTACCAGATTAGTAGAATAGTGTCCAGTTTCTAGAGCAGACAAAGACATAACAAGATTCACTGGCTGAAATCCAAAGCTAGAAAAATCTGACCAGAAAAAGAAATGCAAATTTTAAATTAAGGTAATAAACTACTGGGCTATTTTATTGAAATGTGTTGGTAGATTCCTCAGCATCCTCCTCAGACCATCAAATGACCACAATGCATTAGACTTCACACAGAATAAATGAGTACTATTTCCTGGCATCTGATAAAATACAGATATGAGTACATAGCCATAATGGTCTCTACTGACCCTGAATGATCAAAAGCTTTAATCTAAACTGAATAGACAAAAGAACAAGAGAACTATTTATGGCAGTTTTTAATGTAGCTTTCTGACAGCTTCATTTATGCTGATTAGTATTTTACTGGATAATAAAATCTAACTTGAAGTAATTTCAAGGTATCACTAGTGTGAATAAGGCTGGAAAAATTGGAAACTTTCTGTTTTAAGGAAATTGGACTTTGTAGTTATGCTGTCTCTCTATTTCTTCAGACTTAACTTTTGAAAGTAATAACTAATTTTAAAAAAAAATGGGATACTAAGTGTCTGAGAAATTATATTCTTGAAGCTGATGCACCAGGCATATAACTTGCTTTTTCCTCATTGTCTGCAAGAATTAATCTATTGATATATCCATATTCTGCAAGAATGGGGTGTCTGATCCTGACAAGAAATTAGTCATGTTTCACAGATCTCATAGATTTTATTAGAGCATATGGAAATAGATAATCCGAATGAAAAAGTTCATTTGGGTTTCCACTAGGCCTTTGAAAGGCCACTCACCTAAGGCCTTTGAAGAGCCAAACTGCCATGAAATAATCTTACTATGGATAAATAACTGCATAAAATACAAGAAAGAAAATGTAGGGGCAAATGGACATTTTTCATAATGATGAAGTTCATCATCAGATATCCATCTGCACCCACCCTAATGGCTATTTTATTCAACTTCATCACAAATTATATCGAGAAGAGTAACAAAGATTGCAACTGATGCTAAATTATTCAGAATAGAAGAAAAGCTGAATAGCAATTTTCAGATTCATAGAATTGTTAAGGTTGGAACAGACCTTTAAATTAAGTCCAACCACAACCTAGCACTACCATCATTAAAACATGTCCTCAAATGCCATAACCATGTTTTTTGAGTGTGATGACTCTGCCACTTCCCTGGGCATTCTGTTCCAAAGCTTGACAACTCTTTCTGTGAAGAAATTTTTCCTAATATCCAACCTAAACTTCCCCTAGCGCAACTTGAGGCCATTCCCTCCTATTCTATCACTTGTCTGGGAGAAGAGATCAACCCCCACCTGGCCATCCAGCCAACATTCTACCCAGCAAGGAGTATACCAATCCACACACACAGTGGGAAGCCACTTTCTCTGTGAGAATGCCGTGGAAGACAGTATCAAAGGCTTTACTAAAGTCTAGGTAGACAACATCCACAGCCTTTCCCTCATCCAGGAAGTGAGAAACTTGGTCACAGGAGTAGATCAGGCTGGTCAAGTAGGACCTGCCTTTCATAACCCATGCTGGCTGGGCCTGATCCTCTGGCTGTCCTGTTCATGTCTTTTTAAATGGATCTAAATGAATCCATCTTGTGTGTATATACATATATGTATATGTGTGTGTGTATAAATATATATATACATATATTGCTGGTTTTGGGCAGGATAATTTTTGAAGTAGCCATGAGGGATGTGGCTGAGGTGGCATGGCCAAGACCCTGATGTTATTCTGTACCACTTCACCTCAGGCCACAGGAAAGGAACTCTTGCTCTTCTGGGGAGAGGGGGTTCCTTCCTGTTGAAAAAAATGTGGCAAGGAAGCTGTCCCATATTGTTCATTGTCCCAGGATCTGTGGTGAGCATTTCTGCACTTGAATCATTCTCCCTTTCTGTATACTTTTGTTAATGGTGCTGTTACTGTTTGTTTTCTTATCTCACTGCTGTTTCCAGTAAACAGTTCTTATCTCAATCCATGACCTTTCCCTTTTGTGCCTCTAATTCTCACCTCCATCTTGCTGCAGAAAGGTGGGGGGGGGGGGCATGGGGGAGTGAGAGAGAGCAGCAGTGTGGTTTGGAGAGCCTCAGTGGGAGCACTGAACTGGTGAGTACCATTCCTAAGCCACGACAATATATGTACAGGTATTAAAGGGCTTTCATGCTGGTCAGCCAGGGAGAGGAGCAGGGTGAATCCATTGCTATTGTTTATGCTGTGTTTTCTGTTGTGTTGATCTGCATGGCCAATCACTCGTGTATACAATAGGTACACTGTGTGTGGCTGTGTGTCTACTGGGAATATGTGCTCAGTCTCACTACTGGCTGAATGAGGAAGCATGGAGCTAGAGTAGACTTTCCTCTCACAAGCTACCAGACTCAGCAACTACTAACAGCCTACATGATCACTCCGTATTTGCCCTCTTCCATGTAGGTGCCAAAGACATGAAGGCCTTCCTGAAACATCCTTACACTTGTCTGTCAGTATACTGCGGGGCTTGCCACTGCATCTTTTAGGTATAAAAACTGTTACCCAAAAAAGGAGCATCTCTGAGGAGTAGAAATCTGAAAATTATATTCTTCTAAATACATTTATATCTACAGCTTGTCAAACTGGCTTAGCTTTTCCTTGTATTCTCTCAGCCCCGATGGGAGATTATTTGCTTCACTTTCTTGTGATTTTTGAATTCACTTCATCCTATGGTTTCTCTGAACTGTCTTGTAGGAACTATTGCCTAATGCGCTTTTTAGTAAAGCAGTTTGTACTCTGCCAACTGTCACTCAAAGTAGTATAGAAATTCATTTATGTTCCTGCCTATTTAAATCAACAACCACAAGAATGACATTTGCTTGACAAAACTGTTACACCTTAAAAACAGCAATGAAAAATTTAGCAATACAATTCAATTTATTCTCTTTTGCAATGTTCTTACTCAACTACAGAGTATTCCATTGATACCTGACAGAATTCAGTTGAAATTTGAAATTTTCAGGTCAGTATCCCTGTGAAAATAACATCACAGAAAATTTGGTTTTATCATCCCATAACAAACTAGGCTGCATTTTTTTTTTCAAATTGAATGCATTTCCAGTAAAACTGTAAGAATACCATACAAGATGTCATGCAGTTTCAGGAAGACTCTTTATCTTTTTCAAGAAGTAGAAGGTGGCAGCCCAGAAGAGCAAACCAGCAAGCTATTTCATTGAGAATGGAAACAATGAAACTGGCTTCCTATGGATTGAGCTCTACGTGACTTTTCTCCTGCCTAAAAAGGATTCTGTTTATGCTGCATAACCCATTAAAAGGGTCCTCCTCTTATATCCAGACACGTATGTTTTGAAAAACCTACAGCAACTTATTGGATTTTTACTCTTTCCCCTCTGCCTGCAATTGCCCAGAAGGTTCAACATGCTGTACTGGGAGAGACAGAGGACTACATTATTTCAATGCTGGTTGCTCTCTGTTACTTACAATAGTAAACTCAATTTCACAAATACTCACCAACTACTATATATTTATTTATAACATTTGATATATTTATTTCTATTATTTATTTCTATTTTCAGGAAATACTTTCAGAATTTTTTTCTGCTTTGGGGGACACAACAATTGATGGAATGAACATAAAGGATTTCTACTGCATAATCTACACAAAAAAGCTCTATAGGTAAATCTCTGGTAGAAGGAAGACCATAGTTTTCATCTAGAGGAAGCTCTGCATGTAGCTAATGGCTTATCTCTCTGTGAAGTTTAAGATTAAAGATGGTCAGGCTGTAGATGCTCAGTGCTTTCTCTCAGACACCTGCTGATGCCATGATTGCTCCACAGGCCAAACAGAAGTCAACTCTGAAATACAATCACTAATGTGATTAGACGGCCAGTGGTATACAGCCAGACCCACTATCTGCAAGCAGGAGAATTCTCTGCAGGGGAGAACAAGGACAAAATAAGGAACTCTCTAATACAAAGTAGTTTTTTGTTTTTTTTTTTTTTTAGAAAGCATACTTTCCTCTCCTGATGCAAGCAAAATGCTGTACCAACTTGAGGTACTGTGAACCAAGAAGACAAGTTCTACTGGAGCGAAAGAAAAGGGTTCCAACTTGACCATTCTCTCTTCCATCAGAGGAAAAACTCCAAAACCTAACACCAGATAAACCAAGGGCTGAACCTGTAATGAGGTACTGTGCCTAACCCAAGACAGAGTGCTGAAATGTAAACTCCTGCCTACTGAGGCAGGTCAGAGATGGTAGATTACACTCTCATTCCTTCCAGCTTCTACTCTAGGGAATACCATAAATATCATAAATGGCCTCTTTTCTTAGTCACTGGTCTGGAAACTTGCAGTTAATTAATTTTACTCCATTCAACATAAAGATCTAGGACTCTATCCAATTTTTTTTTAGTCAACATCCAGCAATAAATGCAAGCTTCCCCAGGCTTAGCTAACAGTTCATAAAAATGATTGACAGCTCCTTCCAAGGTCTCCACAGATCACCCAGAATGACAGCCTGACCCTGGAACTGCAAGGGGGTCTTTTTGTAAATACTTCTTTCATAGCCTTGCCCAATCACACAATTCAATTCAGCATGAATTGAATTTTACTCACCCTCACCTAGCAAAAAAAAAGTAGTATAGGTACTTGGTCAGGAAAATATTTTGAACTGGAAACTTCTTAGGAATAAATTACTACTAATTAAGTTACCTGTACTGGAAGAAGAAAAGCTGTGTTCTTCTCTCCTCACCCTGAAAGGAATAAAACCCACTTACCTATTTTCTTTTAGAGTTATCTACACTGCTAGGGTATGTGCTCTTCTGCTTATTTCAGCTAACCATCTCCATCCAAGAATGCAAAAAACCCAGGATCAGGAAAGCACACAGGCTGACTCCAGACACTACTGGTTCCAGCATACAGCTACAGAGAACTTGAGCCCTGCAACTTGTACTTCTTGAACAACCTGCATCTTCTATGCAGTCATATATCAAAGGGAACAAGCTTAAATAGTAAATCTTGGCCAAAATATGCATAAAAAATCCAGTTAATGTAGCAAACATAAGGTCCTCTTAACAGCAAAACTCTACAAAAGCACAACTGGCATAACGACTTCATAGCTTTCATGCTTTTAAATGACTTCAACCTAGACAGAGTATTCAGAAAGAGAAAACATTTTATAGTAGAAATTACAATGGAAACCAAAGTGAAATGCTAACTAATTTATGCTTGGTGCTGCAACTACTTTGCTTACACATCTGTTTGCAAGAGAAAGACTTAACCGCACAGTGAAATAAATCTGAGAGTCCTGTTTCGGAAAATGGGATGAAAGAGTTCTAAGAATACCAGAAAACAAGGGATCTGTCAAACAGTAGTGATAGCCTTAAAATTCTCCACATGCACTTCTGAAAAAAAAAGGGTTGATTTGTAAAACCTAGTAAAACTCAACATCGAACAAAACAACATTGTCTGGGTCTCTTTATTTGGCCTGCCTGGGAGACCAGCCAACATACTGATTTAGTTTAATATTATACAGAAAACCTACCTGTAAAATCAATCACGCTAAGCTCTGCACAGGAAGTTCAGGGCAAGGGTGAAGTAGCCAGTTGTCAAGTGTTGTTCTTGTGTTAATAGTCCATTCAAACATGCAGTTCTTCTCTGCAGTTCTCTCTTTAGATTAAAGATTCCTGACAAACAAGAAGCTGTAAGTTAACATCACAATTTCACTGATCCTAAAAAGCTGCCAGAACACAGTACTGGAATGTAAACTATGAAAATGCAGTTTTCATTTTAGATGACAAGGGAAGCTCTCTTTGTTACTTCTTGAACCTCCGACCTCCCAAGAGTCATGCCAGAGTTCTCAAGTTTTTCTAATTAAGTATTTAAGCATGAAACATGTTCCACATGCAGTCACTCCTTCTAAGAATATAAAAGAATACAAGGAAGAGTGGTCAAAAATATTTTTTTTCAATTTATGGAAATATCCATCTACTGTGAGATGCACTCTACCTGCTGATGTGCACATTTCATCTGGCTGACAGGGATACTCATTATCTTTGTGAAAATGATGAAAAACCTTTGACTCCTTGAGAAATTACTTAAAATGAAAGTGTGATAATGATGGGCTGAACCTGAAGTGATCCATTCTAGTGAGGCGAACAGAAATTGGAATGTATCCCTTTCATAGCCCAGTATTTTTGGGTAATCACTTTGGTGCTTATGGCCAGGCAGGAATCAGTATTTCTTGGTGTTAAGGCATCACTTCACCCAGACAGAAGACTGTGCACCATAGTCCTCCACAAAAAAATCCTTTTCCCTGCTCCTTTACTGCTCCCCATCAGGAAAGCCTAAACAAGTAAGGAGGCCATGTGCATATGATATTTTGGGATGTCTATCAGCATCTTTGTTAAACCTGCCAGACCTTCTCAATTTGTTTAGCTTTGTAGCAATCCCCTGGTTGTATACCAACCCCCCTAGTTAGATTTGCTGTCTGTATTGAGGTATCAGACAAACATTTCATCTTTTAATTTGCTGGTTTGCTACATGCTGGAGCACATTGCTTATTTGAAACAGGTAAAAATCTCTAGAGAGAGTTTATTATTATATCTCTGCATTTGTGAGACTCCATCTGGAGGAGTCTCCTCTGATATAGTTCTGGTGTCCCCACCACAAGAAGAACATAGAACTAACGGACTAAGTCCAGAACAGGCCACAAAGTTGGTAAAATGACTGGAACACCTTCCCTACCAAGGCAAGTTGCAAAAGTTGTGTCTGCTCAGCTTGGAGAAGGTTGTGTGGAGACCTACAGCAACCTTCCAGTATCTGAAGGCGCACACAGTGATGCCAGAGATGGACTCTGTCAGGAACGTAGTGATATGACAAGCAGCAATGGGTACAATGAGGGAAAATGTAGGTTCGATGTTAAAAATACTTTTTTCACTATGAGGGTGGTGAGGCACTGGAGCAGGTTACCCAAGGCGGCTGTGGATGCCCCAGCCCTGGCAGTGCTCAAGGCTGGGCTGGATGAGGCCTTGAGCAACCTGGTCTAGTGGGAGGTGCCTCTGCCCCATGCCCATGTGTCTGCCCGTGGGACTGATCTTTAAAGTCTATTCCCATACCTTAACATTCTATTATTGTACTAAAATACTCAGACATGTGAAACCTGGATAAAGAAGACGCTGGCCCTCAACTAGGAAACTAATTGCCTTTCTTCGCCTCCTCCCTAACCTTAACTAGCGACAAGCGTCTCCTATATGCCACGGCAGCAATCCCTGCCTGGCCCCGCCTGCGAGGCGGCCTCAGCCGGGTAGGGCCCGTCGTGCCCGAGGCTCGGGCACCGCCCTCCCGGGGCGGAGCAGGGCCCAGAGGGGCCGAGCGGAGCTGGGCCGGGCTGGGGGCGGAGCGGAGCGCCGGGCGGGGGTGAGGGCGGAGTGCGGAGCGTGTCATGTCCAAGCACGTGTTTCTCACGGGACCCCCAGGTAATGGGGACGGGAGAAGCCCGGGGAGCTGGGCAGGGGCGGCGGTGCGGCCGAGTGGATGCCGTGGGATACGGCCTGGCCTGGCCTGGCCTGGCCTGGCTCGGCTCGGCCTGGCCTGGCCTGGCTCAGCCCCGCCCCGCCCGGCCCGGCCCGGCGCTCGGCGGTGCCGGCGGGCCTCTGAGGCGCTTAGAGCCGGGGGAGGGAGCTGCTGCCGGCCCCGCGCTCCGAGGAAGCCCCGGGAGCGCCTCCAGCTGTAGCTGGGCCCGGCTCTGCCCGAGGTTCCGCGGGCCCGGAGGCCTCCTCTCCCCACGTGTCGAGATCAGTGCTGTTGCACTAATTAGTTTTGTTCCTAATTAAGTGCCACTTTACTTCTCTATCCAGTCCTCCGCGGCATGCACTTTTCCAGGCGCTGCTGCTTTGTCCTTGGCTTTGCCCTGGAGTTCAGTGTTGGGGAAAAAAAAAAAACCTACCTCCTGGACAACTAATCCTGCTTCAATATAAACTGCAGCGATTAATAATTTCTGAGAGCTCATCTTTCCTGTAACTTAATTGTAGTGATTTAGCACTTCCAGCCTCAGTGAACTGCAGGTGTAGGTAATAACTGGTGTCCTGGATGGGCAGGCCTTGATTGAAGCAGTGAAGTAGTTTGTCATGGTAAGGGAATCTGATTATTGGGGAGGCTGAGTGGGACATAGTATGAGGGTCAAACTCTACCGTTGATAAAGAAATTAACCTGTTATTATGATTGCAGAACTTTCCTTTGTGCTGTGGTAGTATAGCAGTGGGCCTGTTTCTCCTTCTTGTGAACATCTTGCAGATGCTTTTCTTGACTGGAATTAATTTTAAATGCTGCTGTTGGTCTGAGATACTAATACATTCCACCCACTTCTGGCTTCCCAACCATTTGAATAAAGGCAGTCTTTCAGGAGATGCAGAGGTTAGGGCTGCTTTGGTCTTGTCTCTTTTCATTTACCTGAATTTGGATGTACTGTTTTGATTAGCTAAATGCCTAACTTTAAACTTAGTTTGAATCACTCTAGCTTGTTTGGCAATCTACTGAATGAAAGTAAAAAAATTAGAGATAGCAAATTCACTTAGCAAAATTCACTTACAAGAGACAACTTCTTGAAAAGAATTGTTAAGAAGAATAAGAATTTATACTCTAGTATAAATTCACTTACAAGAGACAAGACCTTGAAAAGATACTAGATAACTGAGGGTGCTACATTTGTCGCTTTTTTGGTTTTCAACTGCCAGGAAGCCCTCTTTTTCAAATTTGAAAAGTTTGTTTAGGCATTTGCCTACATGCCTTTGAAGCCACAGAATATTTTGTCACTGGTATTGATAGGAAAGCAGTTCCTATCAATGTGTGTGCATGTTGAAATTATTTCTGTTGTCATCTTTAGGCATCTCATGTTTGGTCTGTGTTCCTTATCTCCATGAATTTGAAGGTTTATTCTGGAGGATTATTTTCTATCATCTGAATTTTTTAAAGCAGTGGTTAAAAATGAAGTGATAGCAGTAAATTTTGTGAGAGGCAATAAAGGTGAGTTTAAAAGGAGATCATTGAGATCACTGTACAAGTACAGTGGCAGAGGAGAAAAACTGAAAGGATGTCTGGAGCATGGCCAGTGTTCACATTGTAAAAGGTGCATTACACTGTGCAAGGAGATATCAGGTGGCGAGAGTTGTAAGGACCTGTCTTAGGGTAAGAAAATGAAATTATAGGGTCAGAAGATAATTCATGTAAAAAGGGACTTAAGGAAGTTTAAAGGAGAATCAGCTATCAGGCCCAACCAGGTTGCTTCAGGTTTTATCCAGTCATGTCTTGAAAACATTAAAAGTATTTGAAGATTGCACAGCCTCTCTGGGCAACCTAGTTCATGGCTTCATTGGCCTCACTGTAAACAAGCTTTTCTCTGTATCTAGTCAGAATGTCTCTTGATTCAGTTATCAGAAGAAACATTTTTCTGTTGTTGGGTCTTTGTAAGGACTTGGTGTCTCAGGGACATTAAGTGCTTCTGATTTCTAGGACATCAGTGGAAGAAGCATCTGGTAATAGCAGTCAGCTTTTGATCTAAAAAGGGGGTGAACTTAGCTCTGATCTTATAAGTAGTGAATATCAGTGGTAGAAAGGGAGATTCATCAGTCAGTCTTCCAGCAAGCTTGGATATCATTTTTGTGCCACCTGCCTTGTGGTAAGTTTTGTGGCCTGCTCATGCATCAACTAAGCTAACAAATGCATTGGTAGCCTGGAATATTTGTGCCATTCTGTTGTGAACCTTTACAGCATCAGTGCAGCATGAAAGTTAAAAGATACTTCTGTTCTTTCCTACCATGTAGAAAAAGTAATTTGCAACCTTCAGAAGTAATCAATGTTCCTGCTGAACTGAATCATTACTATGGCATTTTAAAAAATGGGTTTTTAGTGCAGAAGATTAATGCTGTGTGCTTTTTTCCATTCTTTATTTTTAGGGGTTGGAAAGACTACTTTGATCCAGAAAGTCACTCAGGCTCTAAAATCCTCAGGCGCTCCCATTGATGGATTTTACACACAGGAAGTTAGAGAAGGTGGCAGGAGAACAGGATTTGATGTTGTCACTCTGTCTGGAAACCGAGGACCTTTATCTAGAGTCAGGTACTGAAGTTTTAATAACTGTAAGCAGCTTATTTTATGTGTCTGCTCCAGTCTTTTGGAGCTGGAGCATGTTAAATGCTCCTCCAGAAGGTGATTTCCAGCACACATGGCTTTCAGGGTCAAGTTCTTTGCTTGGTTTTTGTGTCCTAGCTGATACCTATATTGTATATGTAGGCAGTGTCTGTTGCACAGTGAAATATTGAAAATGTGCTGGGCGGGGTGTTCTCCCTTACTGGCAATTTTACACCAGATAGAGGAAACATTGCTGAGCCTTTTACTGTGAGGCTAAGTCCGTTTGGGATGCAGTTAAGTAGCTTATTGTAACACAAAGATTTTTGTGTTTCCACTAGCTGATTTATGGAGACAGAAGTGGAAAATGAAAAAGGAAATTGGATATAGCATTGTTTTAAAGAGCATTTGACTGGTCCGCAAAACTCGTCTGAATTTTAAGAAAAAAAAGGGTTCCAGAGCCCAGAGGGGACCTCTGAAGTGCAGAGTGCCTCACACTCTCTCCTGATTCACTAGACTTAGATTTTCATACTTAATGCAAAACTTGGTCTATGTCCAGTGTGACCTTGGCATCGCATTCACACAGAGTTAATGTGAAAATAATTTGCACTCTGCTAATAACGAAGGTGCACCTAGCACAGTGTACTACAGCACATGCAAAGGGAGTATTTTTCCAAGATTAAGGGTTTTGCAGCCCATACTGAGATGATACTGCTATGATACTTTCTGTGGTGTCATATAACAAAATTCAAAGATCTAAACTGCAGACATGAATTTTTATTTCAGTGTAAATATACATGCTGACTTTTAAATGCCATTGTCCTCTATACACTGTTTAAATTTGAGCTTACATAGTTGTGAAGGATGCATATGGTATATTTATTTTCTGACAGCAGGCTATCTGCAATATGATTTACTTCATGGTTTAGAATTTTTCCCTTCCTTCTTAGGAAGAATTAAGGGGATTTGATTTATTTGGATAACTTCTTATAAATTCATTTGAAATTACTGCAGTGAATTCTCACTAAGCTCAGTACTTTGAGGGACGTGTGTATCTCTTTTTCAGTCCCAGTTCTGAGTCTTCTGCTTCAAGACGTGAATACCGGGTTGGACAATATGTTGTAGACCTTGTTTCATTTGAGCAGTTGGTTCTACCTATGCTGAGAAATGTGAGTATTCTATGAAAGCTGCTGATAAATGTATGCTTTGTGATAGTTAGTGTTATTGGAAGGCCCTTTTACACAGCTAGTTTTTGATACTAATTAATGGCCTGTTTCTTGGGTATTGCTAGTTCTGATATAAGTCAGGGTCAGGAGGCTGGAGGGGCAAATCTGGCTTGTTCTCTTGTCATTGTTGTCATGTTGGAGAGATTGCAGTCCTGTGAGGAAGACCTCCTGAAAAGGCAGCAGTTAGGAAATTTCTTCCTATGTCTCCGTCTCATACTGGAAAGCAAACAAAATGCACAAGTGGCTTACCACAGAGAACTGGATCAGTGAAGAAAAAAGCTTTAGCTGCTGCTCTTCTTTACAGACTTTTTTTCCCCCCTCTTCCTCTGATTCCTGTCTTCTGAGAGTAGAAGCATTTGTTTCTTGAATCCAGTAAGTATTTTTGATTACCACTGTGTACCTGCAGAGTGATAATACCAGCCTGATTATTTGGGATTTAGCCTGTTACACAGGGAGTGCTCTGGCTGTGTCAAGACTTCCCACACTATCCTTTTGCTAATATTTTGTATCTCCTTTTTTTCCTTCTCCTTCCTATCTTTCACTCCAACCTTTCCCCTCTCCAAAATTCAGCAAGAACAGATTTGATTTCAGCAATGGCATACCACAAACAGTGTGCAGCAGCTGCTGAAATGTACTACTAAAAAAAATCCTGTTGTGATTTTTCTACACTGCCAAAGCTCAAGGGGACAAGGAAGGAGGAGTTTTTTGGTGAACTTAAAGAGCCCAAAGAGGTCCAAGGAGCAAAAATGAGATTGAGGATCTGATTTTTGTTTTTGTCAAAGAACATTGAAATCTGAGAGTAGGAAAGCAAGGATGTTGGGGCAAGGGAGAAGGGAAGTAATAAAAAAATGGGACAACTTTAAATGTTACATTTCACTGTAACCATATTTACAATTTAGTAAATAGAAAAATAGTTTATTTAAAATACTTCATTAGGCCAGTGCTGTACTTGGAATCCTTTTACCACTGAAATCCAGGAGAGATCTTCCTAGAAAAGTGTTAGCAGTGTTGAATTTTTTCCATTACTTATATAGCTTTCTGCAACTGCAAGAAAGTGAAGAGAAGAACTGGGGCTAGCAGAGTCACCCAGTGAATGTGCCCCCCCATGCTCACAGAAAGTGCTGTTTATCAGTTTTGTGGTCGTGTGGTCACACATGAAGATGGCCCAATATGGAAAAGGAAAGTGAAGAAGATGAGAGAGCTGAAACAAAGAGAGACAAATAAAGAATGAGGGTAGGGGCATCAGAGGTATATTCTGGTTTGATGAGAGAGCAGCACAGAATGGGCACATGCCCATTTATACTTGAGGACAGATTCAGCTCTTAAGGCTTTTTTTTCACTCTAATGAGAATGGGCTAGATCCTGCAGTGGAAGATCTCTCTGGTTTTTCAAACTTTTATGAGGCAGGGCAGATAGTTTTTTTCAAAGCAAAATACTCTCTTCCTCAAGATGTGACCTAGTGACTAGTATTGGCTTTTTGGCTCACTGATCTATGAAAGGATTTTTAGATAAAACAGCTACTCAATAGGGAGTTAGCTTGAAAGGATTTTAGGATGCATGTTATACAGTTCTTTCACTTTCCCAGAAGCAAGTACTTTGCCTTACAAGGGGATATGTTTCGATCTTTTTTTTTTTTTTTTAGTTTCTGTACAATATGGTTTGTATTGGTACATATTCATGGGTAGGCAGTGCAGTTGAAGAGTTCCTCTGCTTTGTGAGCTGCCTTTCCCTCAATAGCAATCGCCCTTGTTTTCTCCTGGACTTCCCTGCTGCTCCAACCACCTGCAGCATGGTACTGTTTGGCACAGCATTCACTTCATGGAAAAAACAAAGCCTCAAATGTTGTTAACTGTGTCTCTCCTACTATCCAGTGGCTAGGACTACAGAATAAGGTATATCTCAATATGTATCTTTCTAATGTGAGAGATGTTTTCAAATGGCTTGGTTATTATCCAGAGAGCCAGTAGCTCTGAGCGAGATGTTCCATCATCCCAACAAGAGGAGAAACTTCCAAATCTAGATTTAATGGAAGCTTTCTTTTTTGATATCTGTTTTGTGTGACTACTGATCACATAATCAAATGCATAATTCAGTGGGAAGAGTAAATTTTTTTAAAATTGCTGACCCTCAGAATGATTGAGAGCTGCTTGTAGGCAAAATGCAGTTCTTAATTGTCAGGTGGCTCTTATGAGACCATTTTGAGAATTCTGCTTTAAAGAAAAGGTGATGTTAAGGATATTTCCTATTGGTATTTATACTGTATGGTTGTTTCCATCCTTTCAAAAATCTGTCCTAAAAAATAAATGACAGATTTATAAGTCTGTCATTTACCAGCAATAGCTTTGACTTCCTGTTTTCCCCAGTATTACAGTTGAATTTGTTTCTTTTGGAGGTATTTCTTTTGTCAGCATAGAGATTACGTCTGTTGCTTGTTCTAAGTTTTGCTGTTTACAGATGCACTTTTCCACAGGTAAACCATGGTGGTGACACAGAGAAAAGAATTTATGTCATAGATGAGATTGGTAAAATGGAACTCTTCAGCCAGGCTTTTATTCAAGCTGTTCGTCAAATGCTGGCTGGCTCGGGGACTGTGGTGCTTGGAACTATTCCAATACCTAAGGGAAAGCCACTGGATCTTGTTGAAGAAATAAGAAGTAGAAAAGATGTTAAAGTGTTCAATGTGAGTAATATTTAATATCCTTAAAGAGCCTTCTGTTCTAGGTTACTGGTTTATATTTGGCTCTGTTTAAAAATGGTTACTGCCAATTGATAGCTGTGGGTAGCTTGCATGAAATAAGTTTTTTAGTTTCCATTTTATTCTTAATGGGCAGGTGTTCACCTTATTAAAAAAAAATCCCATTTGGCACTAACTGTAGCCATCTCACACAGCTGGCTTTGCTTGTGAGGGGCTGCAGAAGTAATGCTGTAGTTGTTTTAAAAGGTTTCTTTGCTGCAGTACTATTACTGTATAAGTATTCATTATTCCTAAGAGTTAAATCTTCTAAGGTACAGTCAGAGTTTTAAGCTTTTCTTTTTTTTTTTCCAGACTGGCTTGCAGAAATATTACCAGTAGTCATATTCAAGGAGAAAATAAAAGGAAAAAAGTAGCAGTGGAGTTTGCAGGAATGATTTATAGAAGAAAGACAGTTGTAAATGGAGTGTACTTTCTCTGAGTCAGTGAACCAATTTTGGAATTCATTATGTTACTTTTACAGGCATAATTTTCAGAATATTAGGGCCTCACGGTACATTTCTGATCAGTTACAGTGCCGATTTTAAAAACTTACCACAGCAAAACTTAGCCTTCTCCTAGGAGTGCATGTGTGAGGTTTCCTTAACATCAGTAAGTGTCCTCGATGCTTCACAAAAACAAAGGCACCTCTCACTCCTTTGATTTATGTTGTTTCCTATTCAAAGCTGGCTTAAAAATTTGCAGTGCTCAGAGTTCCTCAGCTTTAATTGAGGGTCCCATTGTCATCTTCAGTTTCTGGTTTTATAAATGCTTTATAAAGTTTCTGATTTAATTAAATGCTAAAGCAACTGTAAGAACAAAGATGAGAAATTGTTCCTTTCCTTGCATAAGCATTCAACTCCCTTCATTCCTTTCAGAGATAAACCCCCAGGTTTTTCCACTGCCGAGCTGATGTGTGTTTGTAGTCAGGCTGTTGAACAGAAATGCACATAAATATGAATTTTGTATGAGCAGCTTTACAGGGAAGAGAGGATGGAGAAGCCTTTCTGAAAGTACCAGTCATTCAGTGCTTAGGCTGCAGTCATGGCAGGACATGGTGCATACATTCACTCCTCTCATGAGAGGAAACGGGGCTAGAAGACAGCATTGGGCTTTTCAAGGAAGCTTTTGAGGCTTCTACTGTCTTTTTTTTTATCAGGTGATATTCAGAGGGCATGGGCTGCTCAGCCCTGGGTTTTCAGCTGCATCACTCTGCTGATAAATCTTTCTCTCGAGTACTGACTCCAGTCAACAAAAGTCTTCCTGTAAATTTCAATGGAGTAGTGTTTTATCTAGCTAAAAGATCTTTACTAAAACAATGACTCATCCTGTTCATGCTGCTGACATTAGGACATGCAGATTTCTTTAATCAAATAGACATCTTTGGTGAATCCATTAACCAAAAACATGGATGTGAAATGTGTGACAGACTTCAGTCATTCCCAGGTGTCACAGACCTGCTAAGCTGAAGTCTTGTGCAGGAGAGCATCTGTCTCTTGCTCCAGTGACACACTACATGCTCTTTCCCAGCTGGTTTAAATGTGTGCATGAGCAGGAGCAGAACCTGCCCGTGGGGTGTCAGAGGTGCTAGTAGCTGAAGTGAATACTGGGTCACCAGCTGTTTTTATCAAGGGCTGTGGCATGGGGAAACCTGGAGTGTCTAAATAGCTCATAGTCATAATTTCTTACTAACTTGGATGGTGCCTGGAAGTGTACAAAAATAGGTGGCTAACTTCCAAAATCATTCTGTCTGCTTTGTCACTTAATATGGAGTTAGGCTGCATTCAAATAGCTCATCTCAGTTTTCTAATCCTGCTCCTAGTGTCACAAGGACAGTTCTGATGAGAGAACGGCTGTTTGGTGTTTTACAATCCCTTCTGTCTTGAAAGCATATTTTGTTGGTGTAAGTGGGCCCAGATGCCCTAAAAGCAATTCAGCATTTGGTCCCAAATGTTTAATTTATTATGTTTAGGGCACTTAAATATAGGAGCTCTGATATTTAACGCATTTGTTTCTATTGTTACCCAGTTCCATTTTGCTGAGAACTAAACTTTCCAGTGAAACTACAGAGGCTCTTTTTGCACTGCCTGTGTCTGTGTAGTTTTGCAGACATGGTGGCGTGAATAGGATCAGGTTATCCTCAGCAGCTGGCAGATACTAATTTTTCTTCCATTTTCCCATCTATTAATTTTGCTTGCATGAAACCTGTTAGTGAAGTATGGTTGCATATGCCTATTAAGAAAGAAAATAGTGAAATGGATAGGGAGAAGAAAAGGTTCCATTTGAACAGATTGTACATGAGTGGTTTCCTTGATGGTGTTTTTAACATTTAGAGGAAGAAAGCTTTTGTCCTCTATAGTTGCCTACTTGGAGTCTAGGTGGCAATTTCCTCCAAATTACATAAATGCTTAATATAAGCAGCATCTACAGTTATTTTCAACTCCTTTCTAAAAACATACCCATCTGTTTGTACATTCAGTACAGTTACTGGGAAATTTGTTCTCTCTGGGAAAGCTGCCTGCACAGAATGTTTCCAGATCTTAAGAGGAGACTTATATCTATCAAACAGCCTTTGTAAAACAGTTGTGAAAATTTCCTAGCACTTGGCACTTTCTCTCTGCTGCTCTCACTGGACTTCTGGCATATAGGTATGGAAAAAGGATAGATAAAATGTAGTATTGTTTTTGTTGGCTGGGAGGGAGTGGGAAGAGCTATTAAATGTGCAGGAGGTCCTTTGAAAGTCAGGATATCAGTACACTTGCTGTGAGATTTAGAGTTTGGCTCATCTGTGCTGTGTATTGTTTACCTCGGGGTCCCAATAGCCTTACTGAAGAGCATTCTTTGTTGTCTTGCTCTCTTTGTTTTTGTGGGGTTTTCTTACAAAGCTTGGACTGACTCTCAGTAAAAACAGTGACATTTTCAGACAGATCTTCCTTTTCATTACTCTTCCCTCTTCCCCCCCACCCCCACATTTTTTTTTTTCAGTGTCACTTTTTCATTAGTCCCATGTTGATCTGCTGTCTTGAGTTCAGTGGTAGGTGAGACCACTGTCTGTAGGTTTACAGTGTTGGTTTACAGCACTTGGATAGGATGTGTGTGGCTGTAAATAGTGGTAGCTCCTAGGGCCAAGTTCCTCAGATAGAACTGTCACCTATTTAGCAACAACAATAATAATAGTAATACTTTCTCCTGTTCATTATTGACTGTAGTACTGGAAGGGATACAAACTCTTGTGCTCACATCCTAAATGCAGATACCTTGCTGGTTTTATGCTGTACATGGTGTTGTGTCTCTTTCCTCATCAAACAGCTTTTCTACAACTTTGTATGAATGCCCTTAGTTATTTTTTACTTATTTTTTCTGCTCATGTGTCTTTGTCTGATTTCTTCCTGCCCTCTCTGCAGGGATCTGAACAGTGGGCAAATTTTCTTAGACCTTTTAAAATGAAGCTTTTGCTGATGCTTCACAGTTGCTTGTTACCCCTTTACAACCCCAGTCACCTCCCCAGGTTTTGTTTGAGTGAGTAATGTATGGTACTGTGGGTCACAGGGCTCTGGATCAGGACCCAGTCTGTCAGGAAGGGATAATTTACACACACACAGCCCCCAGCTCTGTGCCCCTGGGAGCTGAGCTGACTAGCAAGCACTAGCACTTGCTTGGCAGTTTACAGTCATCTGTATTCACATATGCTGGACTTAAAGCCCAGCATTCCCATGGACTGGTCAGCCAAAGGCATATCTCAGTGTGCTACAGAACACCCCAGCTTTCTCAAATAGTTTTGTTTATTTTCCAAGGTGTTTCTTTCCTGTATGAATAAGGTTTCTCAGAGTACAGAGTTATGCTGCTAAGCCTGTTTTAATTTTTTTTGCTTCGCAGATGTTTTTGACTAGGTCTGGTATCTTAATAAATACACCCCTTTCAAGTAGTGAAGGCATAAGCACTCCACTTTATATTAGGAAAGTTAAATTTGGTAGTTGAAAAGGATTTCTAATAATGACAAAAATACATGCTGGTTCTTTGAGTGATTCTTATTAGTTACCCAAACGTTGAATAATACTGCAAAATACCACAGGCAATTAAATCAAAAGATCACTAAATATTCAACTGTAGCTTTTGTGGGTTTAGCATACTGTGTTCTCAGTAGCAGAAGAAGGCAGGTGTTTGACACTCAACATTCCTGCACTGAAAAAGAAATGCATTAGAATTTTTGCTTTGATTTGTTTTTGAAGTAAACACTGGTATAGAAGCTATTAATGAAATTACATCAGTTTTAATTTCTCTTTCTCTAGGTTAGTAAGGAAAACAGAAACAGCATTTTGCAAGACATCTTGGCAGCTGTGGAATCCTGCAGAAAATGAAGACCTTTTCTGTCCTGTAAACACTAAAGCTTTCATTTCAACAAAACATTACAAATTTTGTGGATGGTTTAGAGTCTGTCCTTCGTGCTTTAGCCCCCTGGAGGCTTTACTGGAGCCACCAGGGTAAGCAGGGTAAAGCTGGTAATGTTCTAAAATGGGATAGCAGGATTGTAATTTATTCAGTTCACTGAATTTAAAAAATTGAACAGATGTGTAGCTAACATCCAGTTCTAATCCGGGTGTTTGGAAGTTAGGTGGTCAACTCTGATCCAAGTTATCTCTTGTGAAAACAAATAACTGTAAAATCTGTTGGAGATCTTAGTCTTTCTGAGTGTGTTCAGATCAATTCAATATCTGCAACATAGCCCTGGTGCAACAGAACAGAACCCTGTCCAAAATGTAGATGAATCCTGCCTGGTTATGTAGTAGTATAGCTGTTGGTGACCCAGCTTAGGTGTATTCAAGTGTGTTTTAGCATGGGTGCTGACAAATGAGCAGGTAGAGGGAATAAGCAGATGGACTCTCTCCTCCTACCCCCAGGCAGACCTGTCTGCAGTTGCAGTATAAGAAGGGTTATCCAGAGTTTCAGGAAAACTTCCTGTAGTCATGAGTGACATTTACAGAATTCAATTTTGGGAGGAAAAATAGCCAAATCTACCCTCTTTTACATGACCCAGACAAAAATTTATAAGAGGACTGCATTTTGAATTAATTTTCAATTTTCTGGTGGCAATCCTGTCCCACACCCCCTTACAAAAAATATGTATAAAAATCTTTGATTCCATGAAGTTAATAAAATCTTGTGTTTTTCATGCTGCGTTTGTTAAGTCATGATTGACTTAATACTGCATTTGTCTATATTAATTTTACAATCTGTTATGTTTATTGATACTTATGTTTGTTTGGGTTTTTCTGCCTTATTCAATTCTGTACATGCTTAATGGTGAAATAAGAAGTGTTTGAGAGTATTAGACAATGTGTTTCCCTGTGAGGAGTGCAGATGTTCAAAATGTTCAACAGAAGTGCTGCCAGTTAATCAGTTTTGCATGTTGTGAAAACAGAATTCCCTCCCAGGTGCACACTGCTCATTGTAAAATTTATGGTCATCTCTGGCTGAAGAAAGTTGTTAAAAATTCAGTTGTTTCTTAACGTTTTTTCCCGTTCAGTTCAATGACTGTTAAAATGAGCAAACTATTTAAAGGCATCTTCAAGTATCATTTTATTGATTTATTTCTGTAAAACTGACACCTGGAGTTGTATAGGGCTGGATGGGGACAGGTATTTTTACACACGCCCTGCGAACACCTAGGAGCATAGAGGGAATGTTTTTTTCTTTCCTATATGCAGAACAAGGGTCTGGCAGAAGCATTGCACCTCCACAGGTGGTAGGAGGTGCATGCCATGTTAAAGGATGCCATGGGCTCATTGCCTCACTGCCTTGTTAGGACTACCTGTCTGCCCAAATCCATTTAGATGGTACTGCTGTCTTCCTCACATTTGGGGAAAAAGAAAACTCCTCTTAGGGTCTCTACTTGGCAATGTACAGCTCCGGCTGCTATTTGCAAAATAAGGTTGTGCTCTAAAGACACACTAATCCCTTAATTACTTCAGGCATTCTACTCAGACAAAATGCCATTTTAGATGTGGAGGACTTGGGACCAAAGTAAACTTTGTCAGGGCTGTGTGCCATAGGTTTTTGGACAGAAACCTCTCTGCACCTAAGTGTTGGATGCTCTCCTGTTTCAATGTTAAGTCTCTTAAGCTGTAAAATATGCTGCAAAAGAATAGTTCTTTCAATGATTAAAGAGCTCTCCAAAATCTAGCACAGTTTTAGTGGGACTGTTGTTGAGTCTTAAACGAGAAGTGATATTTAAAGCTAAATAAAAAATGGAGAGATTTGACATTTCTCTGGTAGAGGCCAAAGAGAGGAATTCTGTTAGGAGTCAGTCTTCTGAATTCTGGTTTAGCCAGTATTGCTGTGAGATCACTTTAAGTGGTGTTTACTCCCCATTTGAAAAAAGTAGATATATTTCTTGCATGTAGTGCCATGATGCCTACTGTAGTCCCATCATTCAGTAGAGTGCAGAGGAAAAAAACCCAACAATTACAACAAGAAGTTTGGGGAACTTTTGATCAGTGCCTATAGTACTTTAAATCCATTGTCTCATGATTTTGTACTGAGACTAGATAGTCACTAGAAAATGCAGGTGGATTTTTCCTTCTCTGGAACTGTGAGTGAAATATCAGCCCTCTTAAACTAATGCATATCTTTGCTAATGTCATCAGTGTCTCTTGTTTTTTGCTACCTATCTCAAGACTGGTGAGTGTCATTAATTTGTTATCCTTTTTTAAGCCCCTTTTCTCTCTGAGCTAGAGTGCTTTTCAAGAGAAATAAAGAGAGATTCTGTCATCTGTGTTCAGCAGGAGAATGTCGATGACCTTAACAGTCATGTCTGGCCTTTAAATCTCAGATGGTCCTGAAGATACGATTTGCCTGTTGCAAATATACATCCAGTGAGTGAGAAAGTTACATTTCCAATTGCATGTAAGTTTTTGTGACAACCTGTGTTTACTTTAAAGGTAAAAGTTTGTTGTCTGGTCTTGCGCTAGTAAAATACTTGGAAGGCCTTTAAAGCATTGTAACAGCAAATGGAGCATTCACAATTCCCCTGATGGGCCAATTTTATTAAGAGCACACATTTGGTGAAAAGCACCTCTGATGTACCAGCTAGATTCCAGATGACAACATTAGTGCACCTGCAGGTTTTAATTGTTGCAAAAAAGGGGTGAATGTGAGGTACCAATTACTGTCTCAGAGCCTGAGAATCAAGGATGTCTTTGGCACAAGTCTTGTAATTCCAGCGTAAAATTGCACAGAGCATGGAATAAACAAGGTCTGCATTATTTATCATGCATTAGACAATTTTTGATGTGTAAAACTGAGTGAGAGAGGTGAATCTTTGATACTGGATCTACTGCGAAGTTAATTATAAGTAATATGTCTGCATTGCAGATTTAAGGATGTAGAAGCACTAGTGAAACTTGTAATTAAGTACCAGCTCCTAATCCAGGGAGTAATGTAATATGGCAATAATTGGGTATTTTAAAAAAATGCATTGAAGAGAAGATGATTATCACATGCTGGAGAATCTCACTGGTATTTCTAATCTTCTATAATGAGCTGCACAAAATTCAGCTAATCTTTAACTTAAATTTTCCAGTAAGAGAAGAGCCATCAGTTGGTGGGCTAGAGAGAAATGCAGGTGACATTTCTTGCCTTATTCTAATAAGCAGTATTTATAAAAAGCTGTGAATGACATCACAGAGAGTCCTAAGAACTTAATAGTGTCAGAATGTCATTCATAGATATTATCTAGGCATCATGTCAAGGGAAGAAGATTCACTGTAAGTCCTTTTCATTGACAGTTGTCTTCAGTGAAGTGAATACCAACATTTTCTGCCTATGGGAATGAGGTGAGACTTTGCAACAAAGACTTCAGTTCCTCACAGAGTAGTTGCATGACACTACAAAATGGAGGGAACAGTGAGTTCCTCTGAATTTTATTTTTGGACTAACAGAAATGAACTTTGCAGACTACGTCCATCACTGGTTCCTACTTGCTTGCTGTGGTGGGAAACAGCTGGGCTGAAGGTCAAGCTGGGGCTTGCCAGTTCCTGGTGGATGTGAGCAGTTCAGTAGCCTGTGCTTGTCTTTAGTAGAAAGTTACTTAAAGTCTTTCTGTCACATCTTCAGGCCATGGTTTCACTATTACAAGTATAGTAACTGGCTTTTACTATATGATGTAAACAAGAGTCCATTTGGGAAAGGAAATTTTAGGAAAGCAAAATGTGGAGGTAAGTATCCCATGCTCAGTGCAAAGGCTGAAGTACTGCATTTTTGTTTGTTTGACTATGAACTCATTATCCTCCCTCCTGTAACCTGTTGTATTGTTCATGTTCCTCTCTGGTTGCTGAGGCAGTGTGAATAAAATCACTCTTAGTGTTTCTTTTCAGCAGTGGTGGTGTTAAGCTGAGGTTAAGCTGGGGGACGGCAGAAAAGGCCTCCATCTCTTCATCCTTTCTGACTATTCTATGAAAGAACTGCATGTACAAATGGTCTTGTGGATTGAGCACTTGATTTCCTCAAAGGATGCATTCAGCTTGCTAACAAGATGAGAACATCACTATTTTCATGTTGTAGAAACAAAAACATTCTGGACTGGCTGAGTGAGGTAAGTGGCCTCTGCAGCTCTGGAAAAACTAAGTGTAGCACCTGATGCAAAAAACCTTGATGGAACTCTTGGTAAAATGTGATGGCAGTATCCTTCCTGCATCACAGCTGTAGCAAGAGATGAGACATGTAGGCAAACTGTTAAGCCTGAGCAGGTTAGGACCAAGTTTTAACAGTGTTCAGCACCCATCAGCAGGGTCACAGATGACATAAAAGCAATGAAAATCACATTTGCTTTTCATTAAAGGCCAAAACCTGCTCGAAAAATGGTGTACTTCCTCTTGCAACTCTGAAGCACCTCACATATCAAGCTGTTTTTCAGGAGTAAAGGTGTCACTCAAAGCCTTCATGTGCATGTAGGCACTGGTGCTGAGGACTCGGGTGCCTTTTGGTGTTATGCAGAGCTGTTTGGAGCAGCTTATGTCAAAATTAAGGTTTTGTGTACAGGTTAGGTTCCTATTAATTAGCTTAGTGTGCATTGGAGCCCTTAAATGCACCTTCTGTCCCAAGCAGAGTTCACTGGGTGTATCTCTGTCTCATGCAAAAATGGGGGCGTCTAAGATGTGTTTAATCAATACAACCTCATGGCTAGTTGCAGGTTTCATTTCTAACCATTATGTCAGATTATTCTGTGGAACTGTCTCATATTTAAAAATGATGTATATAGCAGTAGTCTTATTACTGTTACAGCAGACTATCTCCAAAAATAGGGAGAAATGTTACATGGGAGAGTTTGTGCTCATTTTGATTCTTCCTATGTTACGTGTGCTTGTTAGCGGTCACTCTTGGGTTTCTTCAACCCACTATGCTACAATAGCAACTTTAAGACAAAATAAAAACTGTAAGTCATGGCTACAAAAAAGGAACTGATGTTTGAATCTTACCTTGACTCCTGTTTTGCTGTGTTTACTCGCTGTTGACTCCATGAAGGCGTTAGTACCTGCCCTTTCTGGCAGCCACCCTGTGCAGCAGGAGTCTGGACTTCATGGCATAACTGCTGTCCCCAAGGAATTATGCTCCAGGAGACAGTGGGAAATCAGGAACTGTGAGGCAGCTGCATTATTTTAGGATGCAGTACTAGTGGCTGTGGAGGTGGTGGAATCTTGCAGAAGATGTGGTGCTGGGAGAAGGTGCTGTCAATGGGCCTCAATCTGTGCTAAGCAAATACAGTGGTTGCTGCTGAAAGAATTTATGCAGTCATTCCCCAGTCTAGTTTAGTATGCTTGAGTTGGATACACAGAATAATTTAGGTTGATTGGGACTACTAGAATTATTTATTTTTGATGGAAATTGATTCAAACTTAAATATGTGAAAATTGGAGGCCAAGTGATGCTAGGTGAATATGGGAAAATTCTTGGTGCTTTCCAGAGCCACCTGTTTGCCCTGCCTCCATGCAGGAAGACAAAGCAGTGATGTTTTATTCTGTGGACTGCCATACAAAAGTCCCCAAAGCAGAAATGGGGCCAGTAGCTGTCAGTAGGAGCCTACCTCTATAACCTCAATCCTTCATTTGTAATGAAGCACTTCATGGACAGTGGTGGGACAAGAGTCATCATCTGCCAGAACTGGTCAGAAGGGAGCAGCTGAATTCAATTTCCTCTTCCACATCTCACCTGGATGCTAGAGGAGACATTAGTAGGGCCTGAACTGCATTGATGACCATGTGTCTAGAGGGCTGTATATGAACACTTTGCTTTTGTCTTTATAAACATGAGCAGAATCTTTCCAATATTGTGCTAAGCTTTATTAATAGCTCATCAAGATTTGACGTGAAGTAAAAAAGAGGTTTCTTGATTTTGTAAGGCAGAAAGCAAGTGAAAAGAATTGCAAACAGAAGACCCAGAAACAGCTGCCGCACAAAATATACTTGGATCAGTTTATTTTCACTCAGTCTTACTTAGTTCTACTACTGAGATCTGAAGTGTGGCACAGTAGGAAGCTCAGAATGCAACTGAGTATTGCCTAACAGTAATGAGACTTAGGTACAGCATCTCTTGTTAAATCTTGTTAATTGGGACAAGACAGCCTGGTTGCACATCATTGTGTTGAGATTTAGAAACTATCTATGGTAGTTACAGTAAAGAGGAACAGCAAGACACTGATAGCTGCAATTCTTTTTAATTGAAAAAAAAATCACACACGTGTTTGTTTAGACTATAGTAGAAGAAGGATTTGTTGTAGCCGTTTGGGTTTCAAAGTAGTCATGCATTCCTGTAAATTGGCACTTCTCAAACCTTGTGAAGGCATGGCCTCCCTTTTTGTATCATCTGTCTTTATTGGCAGCAGCTCAGTTTTCTCTGGGGGAGGGAAATCAGAAGGCTTTGTAATTACTGGCTACAAGCGTTTATGGACAGTGAGTTGTGTCCAGCAATTAAAGGTATTTAGCTGTTCCCTTCCTAACACAAACACTTCCCAGACAGTAATTGCAGCCTGCTTTGTACTTTTCTGTCCTTGAGGAGGATTCCCCGTGGCTCTTTTGCGACTCCTAAGGGTACTGTTGCTTAGAATTTGAGAAACACTACTGTAAACCAAACAGGAGCACAAGATAATACCTAATTTATGCAAAGCTGCTTTGCAAATAAGGTGCACCATATGCTCTGAAGACTTTCCATGCACTGGATACTTTCTCTTCTTACACTTGACTTTTGTTAATTGGTGTAGCATGGTTTGTTTACACAGTATTTCAGTATGGCTGCATGCAGTATATCAGTCTGAGATGCTGTGTTGCTATTCAGCATTAGCACCTGCATAACACATCAAAGAAAAATGAGATTTGCTGTTGGAAAAAAAAATCAGATTTAGCTCTAATGTTACAGGACACTGTACTGTCCTTTTATGTGTTCATTGCTTCTGTTCTTAGTTGCCTCTTGCTATATACCAAATTTCAATTAGTTTGCATGCAATCAGCTGTTTAGTTGTGGCAGGAAAGAGATGTCTTTTGTGTGCTTTTCACTGAGTTGTATTAATATTTCCTACTGTATTTTTTGTGATTCTAACCATTCCAGGGGAAGGAACGTTAAACATTGTATTCATTGTTGTATTCATTGTTCTAGGATTTACAAGAACCTGAGATGAAGTGGCACTGTGTATTTTTTTAGGGTATCTTCCAACCCTACCCATGCCAAGGCCATTAGCTGAAGAACATCTGTCCTGTAAAATTCTTGTGTGGAAGTTAGAAAAATAAACATTTGAAGGTTGCTTATTACATTTGAAAGAACCTAAACCCATGTGCAGCTTCCTGACCTAACTCTGTCTGTATTTAATGCTAAGAAGCATGTGGCCCTTGTGCTAGGAATGCTCCTTACTGCTCCTCAGACAGACTCTGCTGAGAAGCGGTGTCTTCCAGGGCCATATCTTCTTGGCTGGCCCTCCTGCACTCCAGGTTCTGACTCATGAATAGTGCATGGGCCGGACCCGCCTCCCGCTGGGGTCTTGGTTCTGTAGCATCTGTTGCTTCACAGGTCTCAGCGACTTGCTGGAAAGTAAGAAAGAAAAAGTCAACTAGTTTAGGAAATTTCAAGTAACACTTCAGCTATTTTTTGAAGTGACGGGTGCAAAGAGTTTAAAAATTGACGTAGGGATGTCATTCTGTGAAACTCCATGGGATTCTTAACATGCATTATTCACAAGGGAGTTCTGAAGAGGTACTTGTCACACTTTGTGTAACGCATAAATTTGGAAGGAAAAGCAGACCAGGAGCTGGAGGTTTAGTACCACAGATGTACATGTATAGAGAACTGTAAAAGAATTTGGATTGAAAAGGACTTCTGGAGGTCATCCAGTCCAAACTGCTGCTTCAAGCAGGGCTGACTTCTAAATTGTTAAATTGGGTTGCTCTGGTGCTTGCTTTTTACACCAAATTTTAAATCCAACTTACAAAGAAACCTTTTCATCAAAACTGGAATGCAATTATCAGTCTGAAAACGTTAAGTGCAGTGCCACCCCACTGCAAGGAGTCCATTAGGATAAAAGCATTCCAGAACTTTGCTGTGTGAACATTGAAATTAAACGCTTCCTCTTTACCGCTTTCAATCAAACGGGCACCTGGACTCTGAGCAGTCACTTTGGCCAGGATTCACCTCATCTAAATTTCACCGTGTGGTCTTGCTGTGTCATTTAGGCTACCAATGGTTGGCAGAGAAATACAAGTTTCCCAGGGGAGAATTTCCTAATAATAGCTCCAAGGATGAAGTGGATGCAGGCCTCTTCACTGAAAACAGAAGCCTTAACAGCAACCTACTGAGACATCATGCCCAAATTTTAAATAGCTTAAAGTTTGACAAGGTGAATTCTACCATTAGTATCACAGACTGGCTGAGTTCTTGCAGATTAGGCCATAAACTCCTGAGAGTTGGAATTGTGCCTTCTCATTGGATATATTCAGCTGTATGTGAGGAAATATTAATACTTGTTACTGTAACAAAGTAGGATTGGACCCAGATGAGTAGCATTCAGCTGACTCCTGTTGAAGTTCACGGCAAAACTCTAGGGATCTGTACCACACATGGTGTTTTAGGGTTCAGAGTAAAATACACACAAGCTAAGGAGCTTTACACACTTGAGGTTTGGAGAACTCTTTGGAAACTAGGGAAGTTATACACAGTTCAGGAGCATAGTAACAGAAAATGCTTGGGACTTATATCTGCAGTCTTCCCCTGTCACCAGTTTGGTTTCCATTTTGATAGACCAAATGCAAAAGTCTGTCTAACTATGTTGTCTGATTGCAGTCACCCTTTACTTCTAGCCCATCTTCTCATTTTTCTGCTTTCTGGTGCTGAGGTCAATTTTCAAAATTCAGGCAGCAATGGATGGCAACCAAAGTTAAATAAATACATTTAAATAAACAATAAAACAGTAACTACAACGTGAATTGAATTTTTCAGGGAAGATAGGAATAAAACTGTGAGTATATTGGGAAGAAAGCTGGAAGTTTTTTGTGTGTAGTGTTTTACTCTTAAAAAATGCTTCATCATAGGGCATACTGGTTTCCTTTCGTAAACATTTAATGCAGGATTCCTTTGACTAACTTTCAGCAACAAGGTTTCAGGTCTTAGACTGAATTTCTGGTCAGAGGGAGGGACAGAACAAATGCACTCTTCAGGGGAAACCATTCCTTTTCTTACAGATAAAATAATTTTAAGTCCTGCTCATGCCTTAAGTTTTAGCTTTCATATTTTTGAGATTCTGCCTAGGTGTGTAGCTCTGAGCTTCATATTAAGTGCTACTAAGTTCTCTTCACAGAGTAGGTAGAAAAAACAATCCTTTTCCAGCTTGAAACCAAGGACAACTGTTAGAAGCTTCAGACCCAAAAAGTGGGGAACTGAAGAGAGCAGACAGGGAGGATGGAACTTCATAACCCGAAGCTGTAATTGGACAATTAACCCCAATATATAAATAGACCAAAAACTTATAAAAGTGTGAAACCTTGTGACCAGTCATCCATTTTGGGTCCATCTTGGGTGTAGCTCTGGCCTGGCTCTTGTACTGGCCAAGGTGTATCCTTTAAGGCCTTTTAATAAATACCTACTTTATTCTTTTAAGTCTGTCTAGTTTTTGTTCTAGGCTAGCCTCTCAAGGCGTCACTGCATAGGACTTAAAGCAGGCAAGGAAGGAGCTATTTAGTCTGCTGTGATGTCCACTCATCACCTGGCTGCAGAAACTGGAGACCTAAGTCCCTGTTTTGAGTGAAAGGAAAAGCAACTTTGCCCCCGTTTGTAAGTCCAGGTGTATGCATAACAGCCCCCCCCCCCCCCATCAGTTACTCACAAACACTCTCACAGACACACTAATACTAAACAGTCTCATTGTGATGCAGCAAAATCCCCCAAAAATACCAAAATCCCAACACTGTTTTGGAAAAAACTGTTCTCTGACCACTGAGAAGGAAGAAACCCAGTGGTGGTGAGGACAGTTGAGAACCAGACCGGCGAGTAGAACAGGACTCACACTCAGTACCGCTGTTCTAGCTTCAGCCTTACCCGAGCTGCCTGGCTCGCTGCTCTGGCAGATGGCCCCATGGCAATGTTCATACTGCTGGATGACTGCGTGTCACTCGTGTTGCCTCCGTCTGCAGCCGAGAGCCCAGAAATCACCAAAGCACTTGAAAAACTTCTCTTGCCGAACAGCAGGCTGAGAGTTGAGCTGGTGGAGGAGGCCAGGCTGGACCTGAGCATTGCTGCAGCTCGGTCCTGCACAGTCAACTGGCCAGCAACAGGAACAGCAGGGGACTGAGAAAACACAGATGTTGCTGAGTTGTGGAATGACAGCTGACTACTAGAAAGCCTTTGGGCAATTTCATGGGCAGATGTAGACGTTTGGATGAAAGGCTGCCGGCTTTCTACAATGGGTCCAGAGTGACTTGAAGCAGGGGGCCTTTGGTTTAAAGCACTGTGTGCCTGGACAGACTGACTCCTGGGTTTTCTCCTGCCTTCAAAAGAAAAATTAATATATTTAAGTAAGTGGCATTCTAATGAACTCCATGCTACTGACAGTGCCCCATGTGTACATATTACTGTTGGCATATTACCACTGGTCTTATTAGCATAAGAACTCCAGGAACAGCAAAAGTAATGAACTCCTAAACTTATGAATCTTTCTGTGTTTGCAACTACAGGTGTTCTGGGTTTTAGTCAAAATAGCTCTAGAAGTTGTGCAGAGTCAGAAGACAGGCAAATGAGAAGAGACCCCAAGCAAAACACTCTAATCACAGGCTCACAGCTATTCTGCTATGTAGGTTTAATCAGCCCAGTGAATGAGTGAGCATAGTGCTGCTGTAACTCTGCTCCCCTTTGACAAGCACACTAATGGAATGTTGAATATCAACCTTAAATGGCTTGGTATAATTAAATGCAACAATAAAAACAAAAACTTTATGTTAAAACAATGGTACATTTTAAAGAATTATTCCTGCATATGGGGAGAGAGAATTTGAAAATTCAGCCAAGTGGAAGAATACAGCATTCAGCCACAAAACAGTTTTTAAGATTAACAGTAAATTCTGAGTTTCAAGAGAGCCATTTACAGTACACCACAGACTTGAAAAAATGTCAATGCTTTTAGGTAGGATACAGTATTAGAGGTCTGAATGAGGCCCACATAAGACTCTTGTCCCTTTCTGGGTAGCATCTCAATGCAGCCATCACTGGCTACAGGAAGTAGATTAGATAAGCTATTCTGACATGCCTAGACAAATCCTTCCTATACAAATACATCCCCATATTTAACATTTCTATCAACACCTTCTGTCATTCAAGCAAACAATTTCTGTATTTCTTATGCTTGTGTATTTGAACAGCCACAGAATGAAAAATCAATCATAAAATACTGGCCAGTGAACCCACCAGTGGCCTGCTTGTACCCAGGCATTCTGCCATGAGTTGGTGTGTGCCACAGGCCCCAGCAGAGTTCACTGTCTGTAGACAGACTCTAGCCCAGGCATACACAGCAAATATCCAGTCACAAAAGTGCCTGCTTGGGTTTTTTTGCTCTCTAGGAAACTCCAAACATTAACACAAGCTGGCATTTTGGTTTCCTAGCTATAGCTGTAGGGTGAGGAGTTGATGCCAGGAAATCTGTTGAGAGCCATCAACACAGAAACAAGTTTTTTCTGGCAGGCATTTCCAGGCTGTTGGTAATTTTTTCTTTCTTTTTTTTTTTTTTTGGTTTTCCCCAATACATGAACTCCTCCAAATACTGAAATTTTGCTGGCATAAAGGAATATAAATCTCACACTATCTTCTAAAAACATGACTGCTGAATTCATGCAGATTCCAGCAATGCAGAATTTCATATCCAAGCCATTTACATCATATGGCTGAAAAATGATGTTTTACATCCACAGACCTACTTTTCAGAGGCTGGTATCATTATCCCTATTTTTCAAATGCTGAAGCAAAGAAAATTTAGGTAACTTGGCACAGAGTCAGATGATCAGAGCTGGGCTACAACCTAACTGGAGCTCTCTAAAACCTAGTTGGTCTGGCAAGTGTTGGACACTTTCACACATCATTTACAATGTATCTTTAGATCTACTTTTATACTCCAAACAATAAAAAATAATTTTTCTAAGTAATAAGAGCCCCAATATCTCTGCTGGAGAATGATGGGACAGACACACATGGCTCTTGGAAGCTCCTGGGCAATGCTCTGAAGCACAGGATGTGATTCTTGGGGTGGTCCTTGCAGAGGCAGGAGTTAGACTTCAATGGTCCTTGTAGGTCCCATGCGAGTCAGGATATTCTGTGACTCCATGGCCCCTGCATACTGCTCCGCCAGTGTCCCCTGTCCTCCAGGTGCTGTGAGGGGCGCCAGGCCTGGCTGCCGTGTCCGCGGCTGTGCGCGCATTTCGCCTCTGCAGGGATTCAGGTTCTTCAAACCCTGGGGTTCTGCTTAAGTGCTTTGGCTTCTACATCTGATGGTTATTTCAAGAGGTTACCTTTCTTAAATAAAAGGAAAGGACTGGAATTAAGAACAGAGGGGCTGTGGTGTGTTACTTTGCACCGTGGCTAACGTGGCCAAACATCTGTGATTTAAATTGTGAAGCTGTCCCCTGTCCAAAAGTATTCTATATTAATTCCAAATGCAGTGGCTGGAGCACTGGGCAGGAGACCACCCGCATCTATGCCTAAAAACTCTGTCCCTGAAAACACTTATTAAAACAAAGGCTGTTCTATAAACTGCATTATGAAATAAGGAAACTTTGGGGGAGAACCCCACATGTTTCCAGTGCTCCAGATTTTGGTCACACTTTTATATTGGGCTTTCATTGCATTCTGCAATTTTGCAGACTCAGTGGTACCAGGCTGCAAAACACAGTATGAAATATGAAGAAGTTAAATATGCTTGATGCGCAGATTATGAAGGCATTGCTATGATTATCTAGTCTGCTGTCCTATATAGCATGGGCCATAGAACTCCCCAGAATTAATTCCTGTGTGGTTTTATTAATTGCTGCTATAATTTTTAAAAATGTATCCAGCATCTCCAGTCATGGAAAATCCACATCAACCCTTAATCTTTTGTTTCAGTATTTATTTACTCTCTCAGTTTTGTTACATCCAAGTCTGCTGAGACTAATGCTCTTTAGTCACTTTCCATTGCCCAGGTAAACACTTACAGACTACAATCAAGTCATTTCTTACAATGCTAATTGCTGGAAAGCACTTTATCTTTCACCACAGGACATATTTCCCAGAATTTTGGTCATTTTTTGGCTCTTCTTTGAAGTGCTTCCAAACTAAAAATGTCTTTAAATTAGGGCACTAGGACTGCATGTGGCAGAACAATATTATGATTTTTAACAGGCATAGCATAAGTTCTTTTCCAGTCCTGTGGTATTGCCTTGATGTCCTGATACTTACTGAAGATCGAACGGAGCTTGTTTCCTAACCAGCTCTCTTAAAACCCTTCTTGAATGAGTAATTTGGTTTTGCTCAATTAAGCATATAGCTTTGATAGCCAGTCTTTCATGTTCTTTGTAGCTATTAGGATGGAAGGAACTGTTTCATTATCAGATCATAGAAATACATTATCTGTGTTTTTTCCTGAAATAAACCAGACATTTATTTTCTCATTTCTACATACTACATATTGGCAACTCTGCCTTTCTATACAGTGGCAGATCAAGACTACTGCTAAAATTTCTGTTGCTTCTAAATACTCTTTAAAAATAAACAGCCACAAGCTCACTTTCATCTTTTTGTCCCTAATGGCCCTAGCCAAAAATTCTTCTTGTTTCATTCTCTACAGTATCTTAGGAATGAATATGGATTTCCAGTTGCTACCATTTCCTTGGATTTGTTGTGCATGTCTTAACAAAAGCCAGACTGCTTTTCTTATCTAAGTGTGACTTCGTCTCCTGATTATGTTTTTCTGGGCACCCATCAATATGTTCTTTTAAACAACTCACAATTAACTTACTTTATTGTATGGTATGCTCAGGATCATTATATCACAATTAAGTTTGCTACTCTAATTACTGTTGTGTCAAGTTATGAGTATGCACATGGGGATTCCTCTAATCCTAGACACAATTAAAAGCTGCAGTTATATTATTCTTGCAATGTGATTTATATTCAGGGCAAGGTTTATTCCAGTCCTACCCATTATCTTTAATGATAGGTCTAAATGATCTAACAGGAAACAAACAAGTGTCAAACCTGTCCAGGTCCCTGCTTTAATTTATACAATGATACCACAAACATGTTGAAATGTAGAGTTGATTTGCTTTACATTATAAGTCCTCATCCCACATTGATAGATCTCAGTGACCCACTGGCAAACTTAGAATCCAAGAATGGTTTGGGTTGGAAGGGACCTTAGAGCTTGTCTAGTTCCAACCTGCCTGCTGTGGACAGGGGTAGCTATTACTAGATTAGGTTGCTAAAAGCCCCATCCAACCCAGCCTTGAATACTTGCCAGAATGGGGCATCTACAACTTCTCTGGGCAGCATGGTCCAGTGCCTCGCTGCCCTCACAAAACAGATTTTTTTCCTAATATCCAATTAAACCCCTAAACCCTCTTTCAGTTTGAAGCCATCCCCCCTTGTTCACTCCATGTTCTTGTAAAAAGTCACTTTCCATCTTGTGAACTCCCTTCAGGTACTGGAAAGTTGCAATTAGGTCACCCCAAAGCCTTCTCTTCTCCAGGTTGTACAAACCCAATTCTCTTTGCCTTTCCTCATATGTAATCATCCTAGCATCCCTTCTCTGGATCTGCTCCAACGAGTTTATGTCCTTCCTGTCCAGGGACCTCAGAGCTGGATGCACCACTGCAGGTGGGGTCTCACCAGAGCAGAGAGGCAGAATCCCCTCCCTGGCCCTGCTGGCCACACTGCTTTGGATGCAGCCCAGGACACATTTGGTTTCTGGCTGTGGGTGCCCATGACTGGGTCACATCCAGCCTCTCATCCACCAGCACCCCCAAGTCCTTCTCACAGGGCTGCTCTCCATCTCTTCATCCCTCAGCCTGTGTTGATACCAGGGATTCCCCTGACCCAAGTGCAGCACCATGCACTTGTGAAACTGCATGAGATTCCCATGAGCCACTTCTTGAGCTTGTGCAGGTCCCTCTGGATGGCATCCCATCCTTCAGGCGTGCCACCTGCACCACTCAGCTCAGTGTCATCTGCAAATTTGCTGAGGGTGAACTCGACCCCTTTGTCTATGTCATTAATGAAGATATGAAATAACAATGGTCCCAGTATGGACCCCCAAGGGACACTGCTTGTCACAGATGTCCATCAGGACTCTGGACCATTGACCACTACCCTCTGGATGTGACTGTCGAAACAATTGCTTATTCTTATCCTTATTACTTAACATACATTTCCTATGTAAAGGTCACTAGTTCCACCTTGTGAATATGTCTGAAGCACTTCTGAATCCATAATTTGAGAAGGGCTCAGCTGTTAGTTGACAGAATGATTGGCAACATTTAATTTTCTCTTGGTAACTGCTATATAGACATAAGAAGCTGTTTTCCATTTGTTTGTTCTCCACATGCCCTGATGAGCAGCCAAACCAATTCCTCAAATAAATTGCCACGGTCCTTCCAAGATAATTAAGATTTTTGCATGCTTTCTTTCTGCTGTTCTCAGCCAACAATGAGCAGAGGTTCACCATGGTACAGGCTCCCTGCATGGCATGTGTACACTCCCTCCTATCTGCATTTCTCATTCTGGCATTCTCAGTGGCACCTGCTAGGCCAAAAATTACCCATAATGGACTTTGACAGTAGAACCTTTGGTGAATCACTTTTGTGTTACACTCTCCCAGTAAATACCTGGAACAATATCGGGAAGCCATCTCTTACATGTTCTTGCTCACTAGGAGAGACTAACTACACTCTCTTTCTGAAATTAGTTTTCCACTGGATTTGAGGACTCCCCAAAGGCATCTGCCCATGGACCCCCCAGGAGAACTCTCCAGAGAAAGGCAAGTAAATTGTGCAAATACCTGCCCGCTGCTGGACCTCTTGAGATGAAGTTTGCAGCTGAGGGGTTCCATCCCTGGTGGGCTGTGAGCTACTGCTCTGGCTTGAATTCCCTGTGGAATTGTTGCTAGATGAAGACCCCCCGGCACTATCCACATCTTCAACATTGCCTCTCTCGTGGTGAGCTGCTGCATGGCAGTCTTTTCGCATTCTGTTTGCAGGAACACACACAGGGTCAGCCACTTGTTGCACATGAAAATTTGTATCACCACTGTTAGTTGCCCACAAAGAGTGTTCTCTCTCACACCACTGCAGGTCTTCTGACATTTTATGAGATGGCAGAGATGATGGTGTGATAAGCTTTCTTAGAACAAAATTGTATATGACACAAGACAATTGTATGTGACCCTTGTCTGTGTTTACTAGCTTTGGAATCCTGAAATATCTTAGGGCTCTTTATCTAATGTTACAGTGTCTCCCAAGATTAACTTCGGCATGAGGTAACCAAGTAGCAAAGAGGAATGGGCTGGAGAAAGCTCAGAAGGATGGGCTGCATGGTGGGAAACTAGCATGTTAAGCCATTAGATATAATATTGATATTTTAATGTAGGTCTTGGTATGCAAGCTGGCCCCCACTGTGTCTCCATGGTGCCCTGCCTTTCCTCAGCTACAGTGGCAACAGGGCAGGGAATGAGGCAAGGGAGCTATTGCTTCGTGAAAAGTACAAATAGGAGTGGGAGACACAGTGTCAGGGACTGATCATACATAGCTAGGGGAAGTCAGGCAGCTTTGGTGAACAGCAAGTACATTTTTAGGTGTGCTTTGGTCAAGAACAGTAACTTGGGGGTAGATATTTAACTGCCAAAACTTTGGAGCATAACTCGCCAAAATCCACCAGCACATTTACTCATGTTCAGCGTTACAGAAAAATACCCTTATTTCAATGGCATAAACAGTAAAATTCCATGGAATGAGGGAAGTGTCTGTAGTGCTGTGTGATTTGAATGACTCTTGTTGTACATGTAGAAAGATTTGTCATCAATGAGTTAATGGATTTTCTATTTGTAGCACTATTTTGTTATATTCTGAGTTACTTGCAATTAATTTTTTTACTCATAGATAACAATACAGAATTACTCTCTTTTAACAGAAAATACAGGGAAACTGAGACTGCAGGGTCTCTTATCAGCATAGCCAAAATTTAACACCTACCTTAACCACTTGGATTTGAACCACTTTTTAATGTTGTCCAAACTGACAGGTCCCCCCCAAATGTTCCTCAGTTGGCTGTGTGTCCCAAGGTACGAGGTAGTTAAGGGGGAAACATACATTGGATATCCCAGTGGCTGATCACATGAAGAATTAATTAAGTTCCGCAACACCTGTTTGTTGTTCTGGATGCTTCCTCTCTCCGGGTTCCGATTGCGTAAGAAAATCAGCTCCTGCTGCTGGCCAGCCCAAAGCCCTCTGACACACTCTTTGTTGACCTGCAGGTGGGTTAAAACATGCAGATCATGCAACAACATTTGCTACTCAAGATGCAGAACTACAGGATCTAAGCAGAACGGCAGTGGCTGAGCATGCAAACACATCATGATGTCTTTGCACCAACAGCTTTTTATGAACTTTTGCAGCTACTCCCTGGAAAAGCCTGGAATGTTATTTCAGAGACACAAATGTGGACAGCAAAATGAAAGTCAACTGAAGAGAGCTCTTTTGGCCTCCAGTTCCTACTTTAAAAACTACAATTAACTCCTCCTTTTGGCCACATTACTCAGAAATAGTACTAGTTACCACAGCCCTAAATTACTGCAATATTAGAAAGATGGCATATGTACCTTGATCACCTTGAAGCTCAGGTAGCTTTTGTGGAGCATGATAACTTTATATTCATCTGCTCCTTCATCTACCACGTGTCTGAGAGTCAGCAGCTCCTCCCGGTTGGACAGGACTGCGCTGCGCCAGGCTGGGTCCCCTTCATGGCAAATCACAACTTTTTCTTCAAAGGACTGGATTGCTTCGTACAAAACTGCTGGGTCCTCGTACTCATCCGGGCACGTGAACTGGTCCTGGTCATACAGGAAAAAGTACCGAACAGGTCAGGTACATTAATGAAAACATAAAAACAATTGACAGTAAACAAAATACTGGCTTCCAAACAGTCTTCAGCTGATCCCCTCCAAGTGACTTGACACTTGATAGAGAGTATCTTTTGTGAGCTTCATTTAACAGTGACACAGAAAGATACAATTTCAGTTTTATTGTAACCTGTTCTGATCTCACGACTACACTGGACAGAGGCACTTGGAGAACACCAGCTTATCGTTTTGGTTTTTTTTTTTTTTTTAATGGCGTGTGCAACTATGGGAGGCAGAGCTTTTGGGTGAGTTGGAGAGAGGTATCACCTAGGAGAGTCCACAGTTCTTGTAGAAATTCTTTTTTTTTTTTCATAAAACCCCACCAACTATAGCACAGACTGGGAATCCATCAGCAAATACCACAATACTGAAATTTCATCCAGCAGCACCACGGACAGCAATAACACCATAAAATTATTGTGCCAAAGAAGCAGATACAAATTCACAGCAGTTCAGTAACATCCAGAACAATTATAAATATTATTAATGATAAAAGCATATAATACTAAATCATAATGTGCCAGAGCAGGAACAAAATCAACTCCTAGCTACACAGAGCGTGACCTGAAATCAGCATAATCAATGTATTTCCCTTCAATTTAGAAAGCACCTTTATAGCATCCACACAAGTAAAATATGACAGGATTTTCTGCTTTCTTTTGATGAAAAATGCAGGGTCAAACTCTGCAAGGTGGTTTCAAATGGGCAGCTGGGGGGTTCAGAAAAGAAAATCAAGTGATTGCAAAATAAATAAATGCCAAACTCTTCCATCTTGGTAAAGGATGTTTCTTAGAATAAGGTGTCAAGTTCTCCATTTCCCTCTTTTTCCCTCTTCCCCCCCCCCCCCCCCCCTTCGGACAGTAGACAGTTGCTAAGGTATCCTGCATTTTCTAAAGAAAACAGACACAACAGTAAATGTTAAAAATAAATGCATAAATAAATGCCCTACCTGGTGTAGCTTCAGAGACATTCGGATTGCTGGGGCAACAACCTTATGCAACAGATCCATGTCTGCAAAGACCCACTCATCTTTGGCTGCTATCCGGAAGTCTCCTTTAAACAGTGCATGGAGCCCATAAAGAAAAGAGTCCAAGCTGTAAGAGAAAGGCAGCAGTCACTCCCAGAAGTCATTCCCATCTCTCCAAGCCAGACCTGTCAGTCACCAGCCTCGTGCTGACCTGTGCAGTGGCCTGTGACACTCTGGCCCAGGGCAAGTGCCTGTGGTGGGTGCAAAGCAGGGGTCACATCATGTTTCTTTGACAAAAAAAAAAAAAAAAAAACATTCCTTGAGAGAGGCAGTTTTCCTTCTGTGTGCTCTGTAAATGACTGGCCATGAGATGAATGGAATGAAGGATGTCCTCGGGATGGGTGACTGAGTCACAGGGTGCCTCATGCGCTGCTTCTCTGCAGCTGTGCCAAAGACCAGGTCAGAGTGCCACTTGCACTCCCTGTGCAGCCAGCAGAAGTTGCTTCCTTATTTGAAAGTTTACAGTCCTGTTAGCACTTCTCCTTGTAAATGAAAAATAGTAATAGGAATAAATACTTTCAGGAAGTCTAAGACTTTTCTCAAGACATTCAAACCTAAATGTGAAAATTAAAGCATATGTACCAAGAATACTATATTTCAGAACTGTTAGCAAACCAGGTGAGAGCAGGAATCAACCAACAGGTGCTTCCTACTCAAACAATGAGCCCTAAGGCAATACACACTGGCTTCTTTTTTCTAATGTAGGAAACTAGATGTAGGCAGTTCTGCCTGGCCTTGCACAATGGCTTACCTGGAGCTGAGATACAAGCACAAGTTAAAAGCTACAAAATCAGGTAGTTGTTAGAAAGTGGTTGTGCAAGGGCTTTGTGAAGGGAAACCATGAGCCTTCAGCTCTGATCTGCACCCTGAATTACAAGACTCTTATGCCACTGTCACTTGCATAATGCTTGTAGGTGACTGCTGTCCCAATGTTGCTCTAAAGAAGTGATCTCAAAATTGAGGAAAACAGAACCATCTATTAAAAACAGGCATATTTTGCAAAACCACAGGACATGGTTTCATCTACCTGCTAAGATTTTACTCACTCTTACAACAGTTGGTCTTTTAGATTGTAAAGACTCTGGGGAGAAGCTGTATTAAGATGTTAGTAGTTTTCACTACTGCTCAGCCTTTCTCTAGAGGACACATAATCTTTCCACATAATTGAGCTTTCTTAATTATTTTATAAAAAAGAAAAAAACTTTTCAATATATTCTCTTCTCAGAGAGAGGAAGAGACTGGGAGAATGCCTGGCCAGCTTCAGCTGAATGGCATTCTAATTTTGCTCTTGGTGGATAGCATGTCTTAGAAATTAAAGTGGAAATACACATGTTGTTACCAGAGAAACAGCTAGATACTAATTTTCTCCATGAAAGCATCATGTAATCAACTAAGCAGTGGGACCAAAACCAGCCAGAAAGGCAGGGCTACTGTCACTGCTGGGAAAATAAGGAGTACAGAGAAACTCTTATGAATTCTTAACCGATTTGCATTTATTAGTACTAAGTTATGTATTAAAACATGCCTGTGTGAGACAGGCACACTCAGATCTTCAAAACACTGATATCAGTGGGAGTTATTATGTGTCCTTAAGGACTGAGTCCTGGTCCCCACTGACTTTGAATCCATCTTCTTCACAGTTCAGAGAATGATAATATACTCCAACCCTGCTTAATAGCTAGGAAAGCCCTAGAATGAGCTACCTGGGAGGGTGGGGGGAGAATGGTGAGTGCAGCCAGCATGGTGAAATATATGACTATCACCCCCTTTGAAAAGGCTACACATCAGGAAGACTCCTTTCACTTGCTCACCTACCAGACAACATCAGCATACACAACTGAATCCCTGCCTGGAAAAAAAAAAATATCTGTACCTAAATATTTTTCCCAAGAAGAAATTTTAAAAGCTACCTTGAACTCTGCATCTAATGATGATCTGTAAGTATAGCTTTGCCCCACATAATGCCCCCTGTATTTGCTCTGAAAAGTTGGCTGGGACAAAGGGAGGAGTAGGCAGGAGAGAGAACTGGTTTGTACATCTTGGGAGGCTCTCAGAGTCAAATCTGAACACCAGAGCAGAAAGAGAGTTTGCATTCACATGGAAGTGCCCTAGGGGCATCAGCACCAGCTAAACAGGCTGCTGTGAACTGCAGGATGTGCTGAAGGCACGGCCAGGACTAGGACAGCCACGAAAACTGCAGCCAAGCATCAGTAGAGGGAGCGGGAGGAAGCACGTACAGCTCTCCCTGGGCTTAGGGGAGGCTCATCCATTTGTCATCCCTCTGCACAATAAGTTCTCTAACCCAGGGGATTTTTAAGAACAAACATGACTGCTACAAGGAGCAAATCAGTGGTGGCAGTAGTTGTGAGAGGCTGAGAGTCAATTATTTTATGTATTGTATTTTCCACCAGAGCGGTCTGGAGGAGATTGCTGTATTCACAAAACCATGGGCATCTTTTATTCTCCTGACAGTTGTAATGAGGCTTTTGGGTACATTCTGCCTATAATGTGACACTATCTCAAGCCATTACTTCTGTAACATGCAGCCTCCTTAATCCATATAAGATACAGCTCTCGTTATTCTTCCCATTGTTATGCTCTCTCCTGAAGACACTAATGAGATTATTACAAAGCTGTAAAAGTCAACCACTTTGATCTCAGGCCTGACTCTCATCCACTTTGATCTCAGGCCTCACTCAAGGTTGTTGCTATTTTCTTGGCCCACTTTTAACATACCTCAATTAGTAATCTGCTGTAGTTACAGGCTGCTTCAAAATATTTTAAAAACATGTTAAGGTAAAATTACATGTCAAAGAAACAACATTAATCTGTAAGAGACATAACTACGGTATCTGGCAACATTTCCAACCCTCTGAGCTAACAACCTGAAGAGCTGCTGTCACAACTGCAAGCTATTTTAGAACAAGACCGGTAGGTGCGTGGGAACCGTCAGCCCCTGGAAGGTGCAGAAAAGAGGGGATTAAGTAGAGCCACAAACACCAGAGGGAGGGCAACAGTGCCAAAGCAAATACTCCCTCCTACTGCACTCCTTACGCTGCTCCGACAGCTGAAACTAAAAACGTTTAGTGCCAGCCTGAAAACAGTATGGATGCAGACTAATGAGCTGGTGAGTATCTCTGTGTGTATTTTGCATCTGCAGACCTTTTCCAGTGTCAGCTGCAGGTTTATTTAAGGAATAAAGGAAAGGGCATGTGTTTGAGCTAGTAATGACCTGAATGTCATAGTTCACCTGAAATATTTTCAGTGGTAGCCCTTCTAATTGGATATTTTGGATGACAGTAGTTGTGAGCTGAGTCAAACTTTTCTGTCCTGCTCAGCTCTGGCAGACATCAAGCTGCACTGTCTGCTTGGACTCCCACCACCAGTGCAGCACCCTGTGGTGCCATGGTCCATGCCCTCTATGTCTTCCCCTCCCCTCAGCTGCTGGGCAGTGCAGTGGGGTGACCAGGTGGGAAGGGGCAAGTGGGACCAGCTTCTTCCCTGGGTTTCTAAGTGAGCAGCAGCTCCTCCAGGCAGAGGCCTTCTCTGGAATGACCTTTTGTCCAAACTGAGCTTGGGAAAACTGAGCAGCCAATCTTGGTAGTGTTGGAAGTATCTGATGAGAGATGCTTTATTGAGAAATTTTTGTATTTTTCCAAATCTGAAATTTTTACTAAATATTTCTTTACTAGTATCTTTAGTGGCTGAATAGAATTATTCTGTAATTTTTTAACAAATACACAACTAAACATATCACCCACATTTGAATAAATTAATGGTAATGTCATGTCATTCTTCAAATTGCATTTTGTGCAGGATGCCTCCTAATGACAGTTTAAAAGAGCAAGTGATTTGCATTGCAATGTTCTGCCTCCTTAATGAATGCATTTATTATGTAATCTAGCGTTAATGTTAGGTTTCTACTGACATTTACATGAACAGGTACAGTGAATAATTATTTACATACATTATATAAGAGCATTTAAAATCTTGGTTTACACAGTGACATTTGCTGATTAATAGATTAGACAAAATCATGTGTAAATGAGTGCAAATTGATAGTTTGCATACACAATGTAAACTTGACTCTCAACTCTGTAGTGCACAGCCCACGGTAACATTACCTTTGCTCCACTGCACAGCAGTTCGATGATTGTCACTCCTCCAAGACACAGCAAGGACTAGATTTAGTCCAGAGGAAGTTTCCTACTACCTGCATAGTCACCTCTGAGAATGAAACATGAACTGCAGAGCACAGCAGATTCTTGGCTGGTTTGCTTCCACTAAACATCTGAAATGCTTAATACAGTGAGAAGAGTATGATGCCTACTTGGCATCATACTTACATTTCCAAACTCATCCCAAAAGCTCTAGCAATGTTGTACACAAGATGGTCCACAGAGAGAATTAATAGAAAGTCCCGAGATGACGTTCAAGGTAAATTCTCAGTGCTTACCAGAGAAATCTAAATCCGTATTTTTGTAATCCAGCAGTTGAACGTGACAAAACATGTTAGGAGCCCTGACCTCTGACAAAATGAGCCACACCCCAACAGCCAGAGTTATGGAATGGCCTGGGAAGAAGGGACCTTAAAGATCATCTAGTTCCAACCTCATACATGTGGTACATCTCCCTCTCATGCACACATCTGGCTGTGGGACTGCCTGCTCTGGCCATTCCTGAGAAAACTAAAACCCTCTTCAACACCACTAGGCTCTGAAAGATCCCTGAAATATCATGGCACCTTTTCAAAGAAAAGGACTGTGAAGCACCACTCAAGTAAACATTCCTCCCACTTCTGAGGACCTCAAGTACCTCTGTTCCATGTGACTGAATGCAGACCTGCAGCAGTCTGAGAGCTGGGGGCAAGGACCAGCAGAACACTCGAGATTGCCCTGGGTGAGAGCTGCTGTGCTCTGCCAAACACACAGAGAGAGGAGTGCCTGAAGACAATTCTCGTGAGCATCTCCTTCTGGCCTCATCAGCATTGCACATGTTGGACAAAGTCTCCTCCCCCTGGCATGCTTCTTGTATAATGGTATTCCTATTGCAGTCTCACTGACCAACTGCTCATTTGTGTTTAAACAAGTTGTGCAGATCCGTCTGATGCAATAAACACTGTTAGTAGGGTGCCCTTCATGCTCAAGTGAATGTATTTGGGGGATTTCTGTTGATAAAGGTCTTGATATCAGGGGGGTATCCACCTTGCTCCTTAGTTAATGATTTCTACTAAATTGGTTTTGTCAGTTAAAATATATATGTTCTGAAAGACAAGAAGAAATGTCATTTACCAAGCTAAAGTCATGTTTTGTAGCTGCAGCAATTTATAACTTCAGCTGTGCTACTCAGATTCCTTTTCTATTTCTCCAGATCCTTCTGACTGTGGAAATGCATTAAAGGTAATTTAGCCAGGTGGGGAAGTGACATAGTTTTTCCACCGTGAAACTTTTCCAGGGAAAGCTTTTGTGAAGTAGCATTGGAAAAGATACCGACAGAAGCTTCCACTTAGTCCCTTTCATGTCGCAAAATACATTTAAAAAATACAATTATTTGATACTGCCCTGGAGCACTTGCTTTAAAAAAAGAAAACCAGGGCTTAATTGAAGATTATATAGAACAGGTTAAAAAAAAAGGGACAGAGCTGTGCACCTCAGATGGCTACCCCAGTTTTTGCCTTTCTGCAGACCTTCCCTCCCCAAGAAAAGTATTTTTAAATATGAAGAGTCCACTTATCAAAAGAGAGGAAGTAATTCAGTTCATTGCTATTTGTCAGATTTTGAAAAGACATGATATAGCTGACTCTTGAAATTATTATTAAAATCTTTACAGAGCACTATACAAATAATTATGCTCAACAGTCATACTTTCCATGTTCAGCTTTGGAAAGTCTCTGATAACATTATCCTTTTGCATTACCTACTAACCAGGTAAGCCAGTACAAATAGGGGACATTGTTATTGTATCTGTACTAGAGCCAAAGCATTGTAATGAAGATTTTAAGATCCAGTAGAAAGTACATGCAATGTGATGACAGTTTTAGGAAGCTTTTGTGTTACTGTCAGATGAATTCCTAATATGGTTGTGACCTATCTATTGCAGGCACAGATCAAAAATCACTTTAATCTTTTCTCGAACAAATATCATAAATGCACATAAACTTTCCCATAATGCCCCCAAACTCTAAAATTTGGATCATCAAAAAAAAAAAAAAATAGGACAATTTAAAAAATACCAATGACTTACCTACCTAACATCACACTAACTTGAATGAATAGAAATTAAGGGAGAGGAAATGCAGCCCAGAAGAAAACTACTACAGGAAGGGAATGTGCAAAGACTAGTAGAAAAGAGATGACAAAAGCCACTTTAGAAAGCAGAAATCAGCAGTACAACAAGAAATAAGCCACATGAGCCACAAACATTTTGCATGGAAGACATAAAACAAAATGTTATAAATGTTTCAACAGATAGCAAAGCTAGAATGAATATTTTAAAAGACTGTTTTAACAAAATGCATTCAAAATCACAAATACTGTCTCTGTTTGCTTGTTAGTAAGACAAATCCTGTCTAAGGAGCATGTTGATAGAGGTCTAGGTAGCTTTGCTCACCATTCTGTGCCAACACAGCAAGGTCACTTAGAAGCTGTATTTATTCAGCTTCTCCATTGTTACTAAACTCCTGTGCACACAGAGGGTTCAAATAAATCTAATAAACCCCTAAAATTCTGTGGGAAGTTAAACTCCATTAAAATAATCATTATTTCATTAATAAAATGCCTCATCTGTAGCACAGTGTAAATTATACTGTATAAAACCCAAACAACTCAGAACTCTCAGTGAAAATGGAAGAATCCCTAATGAAAATATAAGATGAAGAGCATATTTAGAAACAATATCAATGAAGCATATTTTAATTAACCAGATTTCTTAGGAAGAAGTGTTTAGAATGAATGAACAAATGAGCAAAGTAGAGTGAGAACAGACAAAGCTGCAGCCTCAGGAGATGAGAGGTTCTCCCTTCCTTAGTTGCCAGAATGAAGTGGCACAATGAACAGGAATACGCCCCTGAGGAATACAGAGAAGAACTCTTATTCATTTATTTTTATTTAGCTAACTACAACTCAGATGACAGCAGTTTCTTCCTCTCCTGTAGATTTCTTCCTTCTACTCGAATGCCAGAGGAAGAACAGCATTCCAGTAGCCAGGCATGAGTGAACACAAGCAATAACCACTGGTACCCATTCTTTCAATCACAAATTCTGCTTTGCCCTATAAAATAATTAGTTATTTTAGCCAACCACAAAGAAAAAGAGGACCAGGAATGACAGAAAACATTTTATGGAGGAATGAGATTTTACCTTGACCTAATCTTCTCTTGAGATCCCACATCAAGTGAAAAAGGACAAACAGGTCTTTGTTTTAACACGAGGAAAAAGGGATTCCTGAAGATTACCTGATGGCCATATTGTGAGATGCAGTTCCCAAAGCTCTCCGGCCCAGTATGCACAAGGCAAAGGAAAGTGTCACTAGAGGAGAGTCCTCATCGCTGTCCAGGTGCTACAAAGTTTTAAGATTAGCACGTTACTCTAAGTGCAAACATCAAACAAATAGTGACATTCATAATATCTGCATGTACCTGGACCTGCACAGCAAAACATTCTTTGCAATTAAACAGAACAAGAAGGAAGACCATCACCATCAGAGGATTTTTGCAAAATGCAAGCTTGTTTTGCCCACTGGCTGGAAACGGAACATTTCATTCTCAGGTAGTGAGATCCCAAAGGAAAGAAAGGAGCTTTGGTGGTGGTGATGTTTTATTGTTGGATTATTGTTTGCTTCCACGCCTCCCAGATCTGACATTCTAAACTGAAGGAGGTTCCTCATTGCAATTGGAGACAGCAAAAACCCTTTTCATGTAACACAATTTCTGTGCAACCTTACCACAGATTTTAGAAGTAGAGTACCTTTGGAAAAGTTTGGAGGCACACACTTTCAGTAAATAACAATACCTATCTAAATGGTTGATGACGCTGACTGCCCATTTTAACAAGCACTCAGAATATTGCATTTATGTTTATTAGCTCAGAAGAGGTTTTTAAACAAAATTTTCACAAAGAAAACTTTGCTACCATGCAGGAGAAAAAAACTGGAACAACCCCTCATGCATGTTAATCTTCAGGAGATACATGCATCCATGCAATGAGTGATTTCTTACAGCTTTCTTTGACTCCAAAACTGAAGACAATTATAACGGAGAAATGTAGCTCCTTTTATAAAATATATTGATTTTCTGAGTTATGCATAGAGTGAACTTGGGGGTTTATATCCCACCTTCTACATGAACTGTGCTTCTCTATAATCAATGAATTAAAAAACAAAGGTAAAATATGTAACAAAAAGATAAATGTACGTGTGTGTGGCACCAGTGCAGGCATTAATTTGCCTTTTGAAGCCTAACTTACATATTTCAAGCCTATTGGCATCCCTAACTCTATTATTGAATTTGAAAATCTAAGGCAGAGAACGAGGGGAAAGGTATCAATTAACAGCAGCTTTCCCCACACCATGCAATTCTTTGTGCATCAGACCTCGGGAGCTGAGACATGGAGACGAGACAGAAAAGGAGTGAAGTATTCCCAGTAGGAGGACATGGTGTTTTGGAAAGGGCTCAGAAGACAATTCAATGAAAACAATATCAATATAATGATATGCAGGGAAATTGGTGGAATGGTACTCAGCATCAGAGACATGAGAAGGACCAAAGTGGAGCAGAAATATTTGGTGATGTTACACCAGGTAAGGTCAGCAATGGGATGTGCAGTCTGTGATCCTGAGTGGAAAAATGCACAAATACAGCACATCGTGGCCAGGAAAGAGACACTTCTCCACTTTTGCTACTATCAGCAATAATCAGAAAATTAGATGGAGGCAATATGCTTATTTGAAACAGTACTCTCCCTCTGGGCTATTTTGAGTATTCCATGGAAATACAGTAGTGCATTTCTGACAAACAACTGCTGACCATCAGTAATCTTAGTGGCTCAGAGCATGCAAATGCACAGCTGCACATCTGCCCTTGACCTTCCAGAGCTGTAGTGGTTGCACACGGTTCTGTGGTGTGGCTCATCTTTGAGTCACGAGCTGCCAGAGGTGACCTGTGCCAGGAGGGAGTGTGCCATGCACTCCCCTACCATCCTGCAACTGCACACAAGTATAAGCAAATTTCTGAAAAGGATACACAGACATCACAGACATTTGGCAAGTGTACCAATCATTGGCAACACTGAAGGAACTGTAATGCTCTGATGACATTCTCTGAATGGAACCTGCTCTAGCAGTACTTCTGTGAACACTTGATATATCTGTGCTTTCTAGAGCTGATGAAATTAACATTGTTGGAAATTTGCACAGTAAAGAACTGGTTCCATATTCAAAATTTGATGCTCCTTAAAACTCCAGTTTTTGCACACAGGTAGTTTCCAAAATGTTTTTTCCATTCCAGAAAACCTGTTTTCCTTTTACATTAAAGCTAAAAGCTTATATTAAATAAATTTTATTCTACTAATCCTGAGCAAGTAAAAGAGTAGTCATGCACCATTTCACTCATATCCCAATAACTAAAACTAATACTACTAAAAAGAAAATAAAACTGACACGTACCTCCACCCTTTTCCTGGCACAGAACTGAATCCAGTCCAGATAAACACTGCAGAAGCTAGCTCTTGTTATCCCTTGGAGACACGGAACATAATCTTCATCTATGTTAACGTTAAACATTGCAAGGTCACGTTCAATATAATGCCACTTTGCATATGGCTGCAGTATCTTTTGGATGGATTCATCTTTTATCCAGTCCAGGATTTTGGGAGAACTTGCTGTAAAGTATATTATACTCTGTTGACAAAATGTACAAATGTTAGTCACTCTGAACTCTGACTAAAGCAGACATATTTTACACAGAAGAGAATAGGCCAAATAGGACCCTGTTATAAACTGTAATAGTATAGCTATTTCTTACATTTTACTGCTTAGCATCATTATTGCTTCACAAAAATATTCAAGTTAGAAAGATGACAATTTATATTGACACCAGACAACAGAAAAAGAAGTAGCATTTTTAATATCCTTCTGCCTTCTAGGAAAATCCATACAATTATAGGAATAGAGTTCCAGCATTCAAACATGTCAATATTAGTGGGGTCTTAGAGTCTATCACTGAGAAGGTGATATCAATAATAGCTTAGGCATGTTTTTGAAAAAACAGTAGTAGATGGTCCCATCCTCAAAATAGGGCATTTTCCTTAGTGGACTTACTGTTTTCTAGAAATGATGCTTTCCTAATTCTTTAGTAGCCAAAAAGATGAGATGTAACAGACGTGTACGACACAAGTATGTTATTTGTTAATGCAGCAGGTAAAGAATAATAGATTTTTGTTCTTACATGTTGGGTTAAAAAGCTGATAACTGATGTAACCGAGTTTGCTTTTAAAGCACTGAAGGAGGAGGAGCATTCAGCAGGGATTCTTTAACAAAATACATAAATACTAGAAAGCAGCAATACACATATCTCATATATATGCCTGAGTTTCTAAGTTTTTCTAACCACTCTGTCTAGACACATTAAAATAATAATAAATAAAAAAGTAATAAAAAAATTCTATACAAACAGAACTTAGAGCATATTTTCAAAAGATTATGAAACTTAAGAGTTCCAGTGTGTTCTATCAGCAGTAAAGTCCCATTAAAATGTTTTATAATATTAATTTAGAGTTGGATACCAAAGCAAACGAGGAGCAAGTATACACAGCTGAAGATGATGTAGTTGTACTTTACCCAGTCAATGGAAAGCATGCTAGGCAAATAAATGTATAAAATTAATATATGATAGATTACAGGGGACAAAGGCACTACCAGCCCTTCGAAAAAATCCAGATGCTCTCCATAGTTTATTTTTCAAATTGTACAAAAGTAAGAGGACAATCAAGCTTCAGAGGAAAAAGACAAGTCAGACAGATACAGACAGGATGGACCCTCAATTTCTTGGCATAGGGAGAAAAATACACTCCTTAAAAAAGATTAATGCAGAAACAATAGAAGCTGAAAACACAGCACTCAGCGAATGCACAGACTTCTTGAATACTAAAAGATGTTTAAATAAGAATATATTGTGAAGAGATGGAAGAGGCACAAGGGAAAAATATCACAGTAGCTGGGCAGGAAATTATTTCAAAATATATGCAGAAGGGCTACAGGAGCTGACCCACTTCATTTGTGGGGAATAAAAATCCTTCCATAATAAGAAATGTATGCATTTCTAGGCTGTCAATGAAATTGCAAGTGAAATAAATATGATTTAAGAATAAGATGCTCAGTGCAACTCATTGTTTAAAAGACCAATACAGTAATTATTCTTGAAGGATAGAAGAACTAAAACAAAGCATACATTCTCTTTGTTGATTTTTGAGATAGAGTTTGCTTTTTTTATTATGCTCATCTGTGTTTACAAAGAAGCTGATTCAGCTGGGAAAAAAATCAGACTTACAATCAGACACAGAAACAACAAAATCTTCTGTCACCTAATTAAATTCTGCTTTTGGTAACTCTTAAAAGATATGTTTTATGCAGAAGTACATCTTCAGCTATATGGCATTTCTGAAACAATATGGTAAATATTTACAACATTGTAAGCTACAGAGAATAAACCAGAAACACTCCAAATGCTCAATGCAATGGAAGTGTAGTTTCTGCAGAAACTCCAACCTAAGTGATTTTTGAGTTTCTGTTTTATGTGACCTGAATACTGCCTTATCTATAGTTCTTGCAATTACTTTCATACTGTTAAAAAGAAAGCGTGAACAACTTTTAGAATGTTCACAGTGAAACTGCACAGGGTCTTGATCTAGATTCCCCCAGAAGAAAGAGCTGGGGAAGGAATCAATTCTCACCTCTGTGTCTGATACTGTTTATTTGGAGGCAAGCATTAAATAAACAAGAAAAAAGCTGATCTAACACATATTATAATCTTCTCACTTTCCAAGGCTGTACTAAAGATTTTACCAAATCTTTTTAAAGCCTCTGTTTATGGAAAAAAATAATTACTTTAAAAATACAAGGAGAAAATATCCAGATAACCTTCTTTTGGGCAGTGACATTCTAGAGAAGGGATTTCCTGAGTGCACCCTCCCTTCACTAATGGGAGCTCCAGCCCAGGCTAATACTGAAGATGCCAACAGATGGTTATTATCTCCTGTTCGTCCTTCCCTAAAAAGAGAAGCAGATTAAAAAGACAGACAGCCCGAGAATGAAGACCGACCTTTCTGAGAATGAAGTTCTGCCAGTGCAATATAATAATACTGGCTCAACTAAATCCAACAAGAAGAGATTTGATTTTCATGCTTTCAGAGCCATCAGTAGTGCACACGAGCTCTGCATAGAGCGGGGATGGAGCCACAGCACACCTCAGTGATGTGGTGAGCATTTAACCCACTCCCTTTTACTCCAAACAGGATCAACTAACCACACCTGTATCACATGGGATGGAAGTTTGTCTAAGCCATCTTACCTACGTCAGTTGCTTCTCACACCTGTCCAGAGCCAGAAGCTCTAAGCTGCCTTTCAGTTAAGTTCTTACATCCCATGTGGTGAATCTCACACTTCCCACAACTCCTCCATGTATTAATTGATTTTAAGGCACAAAACCAGTTGCAGTATATAAAGCAAAATTCTTCACTGCTTTATACTATTAAGATGCTGATTTGATTGCAGCTTAGACTTGGATTTTTTCAATCTCATTCCCCATAAAAAGCTGAGTCATTTTCCAGCTTGTACCAGTTTATGTTCCAGTTATTCAGGTTACCTTGTAAAGTAAAGCAAACCAGTTGTAGCAATATACTCATTAAAGAAGACTTGGGTCTTTTTTTTTTTTTTTAGCTTGGTTATATTGCTTTAAAACAATTTATAGCCACAAACACCACTTCTAAAATGAAAAAATCATGCTCACATGCAGTTTTATTTCTAATTAGTTTATTCAACAAAGCAGGTTGGTTACCAGGCTGTACTGCCTACAAAAGTATTTATGAAATCCCAGAAGTAATCAACTGCATGATCAAAGCAGCTTTGTAAGGCAATGAGCTTGTTTCTACTACATTGGTTCATTTGCAAAAAATGGTGATTAACTTATTTACAACAGGTCTCTCTCTGAAGCCAACAGATTTTTACAATTGTGGAGATGTAAGTAAAAAGGAGATGTCAGGGATGGTTGGGAGCTTTAGCAACTGGCTTCATGGCAGTACCAGTGGCATAGCAAGCAGCACTTGGCTCTTGTTGTTTCAGTAGAAGACTATAAAGCTCAATAAATTCTTCATTTGCTGGATTGGAAATTGTTTTGACAGAGGATGAAGATGTTCCGCTAGATTATAACGTTCAATTATTTTGACAAATTAGTATCTGTGTGGCCATTGTGATCTTAATAACAATGCAATAATAGAAGGGGTGTAAATGAACTGATGTGTAATCAATGTAATAAACCAACATCAAATGTGTTGTGATGTATATGTAAAACAGAAGGTAAGTAGGGGGTTTGCACTACTAAAAAAGTACACTCGAGAAACAGCTCTCCAGAAGTTTCCCAAGAACCTTATGCTTGTTAATACCTTTCTTTTATTTTCCAGAAATAAAAAGAAACAGTGGAAAGACCAAGGCAAGAAAAAATAACAAATTATTAGTTAGTGAAGTGTTGTAAGAACATAAGAACATAAGTAAGAACACTTTGCCTGATTTTATCACTACAGGATGGTAACTCACCTTCTTAATCTCCACTGAAGCATGCCTGCCATTTTCTGTACTAACTGTAAGTATAAGTGATCAGAATTAAATTTAGCAAAGGGAGACATAAAGTAATTATCCCTATTCCAGTGGAAGGTGTCCCTGCCATAGGAGGAGGGTTGGAACTGGATGCTCTTAAGATCAAACCAAATGATTCTATGGTTCTGCAAGTTAACATCAAGTCAGTCTGACCGCCAGACTGTAAAGCAGATGGATAAACAAAAAGCAAAAAACTTCAAATGCTCTTTCTTCCGTAGACAAACAGCATTCCATTTGACAAACCTGCCTAGGCACAAAGTGGACTTGACCAAAGATGTTTACCTTGATATAGTATCTGATAAGGATTCTGCGCAGATCGAACACCTGCAGCATGGTGGCAGCATTATTGTCGATGATGCTGTATCCCTCCAGGATGTACTGCGTCCGTGTGATCTCCCACGTCAGCCAGCGCAGGTTGAAGGCTGCATTACAGGACAGCAGGTGAGGCAAGTGCCCAGGCTTACAACAGCAGCAGCCTTCGTTGTCTTCATCTCCTTCTGTTATAGCTTCCACCTCTCTCTGCTGGCAGTATGTCCCTTGGCAGAGAGAAAAAGAGAGTGTGCTGCCAGTTACTGGGGGAGGAGGAAACAAAGGATGTCTTGCAAACTCACATTCAAAGTATGTTTGAAGGTTGTATGCACTTACAAAAATCTCAAAGAACGACCTACGGCAACAAGCTCCATGAAATAAAGGGCTGCACATTACTCATTTACTACTATCACCTATAAAAGCCAAAAGGGCCTTATCCTATGTTCTAGTTCTAGTGGGCTCTGAGCTGAGCTAAACTACAGACCACAGCTTCTGCCTTCATAAAAACTCACCAAGAAACAATTCTAAAGAGTCTCACTCCATAAGGCACATTAAGGAAATTGATCCAAGTCTCAGTCTGCTTATTCAATTGGCATAGTGGACCCAAAGAAAGATTTTAGTGTGTCAGAGCTCTTGTAAAATCTGGGTTTTAGCAAACTATCTTGGAAAGCAGGTTCTAAAAATAACATCTACTGGGTTGTTCTCTCTCCCACTGGAGTAAAAGCTACTTTGAATCAAACGTCTCTAATGAACAGCACTAGTGGCAGTACATCACAAGAATAGAACAGCTTTCTAATTAGTCTATTACACAGGCTTTAGATCAAAGCAGAGCAAATTTTTCTAAAAAAGAATATGTTACCTCAAAAAGAAGCCATGGGGTAGATGCAGAAGCAATAATGCAGACTCTGCATTTTCAGCCTGTGCTGTGCACACTAGATGGTCAAGCCACACTCTTGTGGATTTGAGATCTATGAATGCAGTTGCTATACTATGTAGAGCACTACTAATGAAAACCCAGGCAGACGCCCATGTGCTCCCCCCAGTATTCTCAGAATACATAAGTTTTATGTTCTTGATCTATGCTTCTTTTTAAAATTTACTTTCCAAAAGCTGCTGCAGAACTTACTCCCCACTGAGTTTGTACATAAACCATCTTTCAAGGGCATGTCCTGTGATGCAAGTTACACATCCTGCACAGGCCTTCTGCCAGAGGTTCACTATCACCCCACAGACTGCTGACTCCATCAACTTCTAAACAGACTTGACAGGAGAGGAAGATGTGAGACTGCACTGCAGTCCAACAACTCCCTCCCCACCAGGACCAACAGACCTGCGGTGTCACTGTAAACAGAAGAAGAATTTGGCTGTGTTCATCACCTGAACATTCAGCCAGGAAAGAACACAGTGCCATCTTCAATTCCCTGCAGTCTGCCAGCACCCCAAAAGAAAGCCTGGAGCAGGGCAGCATCCCAAAGGCCTTTCTGTGGAGCATGATGACAACTGCTGTGCTCTCAACTGTCTGTTCCAGTCCCATCACAACTCTCTGGTCAACAACCTGTGACCTTCAGTTTGTATCATCAGAAGTAGCACCTAGAATATTCCTTTCTACTCACTAAGAAAAACCTTTCAAAACAACAAAATATGCTGAAGTATGGGTTATCACTTCTTTTTTTTGCCTGTGCATCTGCAAAAATGTGTGCAGCAAGCAAAACATACAAGTAAAATAGAAGAGAAAAATCCAGAGGAAATGCCTGAGAAAAACCAGGATTGTAGCCCTCAGAGATGGAGGGAAAAAAATTCAGTATATTCCAGGGTTTTCTGTTCAGTTTGCTATGAATTAAAATTTACACTGTGAACCCAATGTTGCTCACCCACTGATATGCATTCCTCCTTAGACTTCAGGGATATACATTATGAAAAATTATTAAAAGTCTTCATGTCATCCAAATATAAACATCTTGCCTTTCAATACTGCCAAGTACAAAACATGACCTATTAGCCTGACATTTCCAGTCGGACTGGACATGAACTGGACTGCTTCTGCTTCATATTTCACAGATTTCTACATGAATTAACACTTACTGCTCGACAGCAAAAAACCAAGAACTGCTCTGGGTCAGCAGATGCCTCTGTGAAATCAAGTCAGAAGATATCATATTCAAACTGAAGTAGGGAAAACATTCCTTTGTACACTGCTTGAAAAGAGGAAAGCAAATGCTTCATGCTGGTGCTGTTACTATTGGTGTTATGTTTATTTTTGAAATGTTAAAGGTCTTTCAGTATTACACTGAACTTAAAAGAAGATAAATCTTCATCCCATGTGCAAAATGAAGTACTGCCAAATGTTTGCAAGTGATGGAGAATGAAAAATACAATGAACAACTGTCCCTGATTCCTCTACAACAACAGGATTTCAAGATAACTTTTCCCAGTCTATGTAACTATTAATATATTTCTTTTTATTTTCTTTTGGCATGGAAAGATCAAATTTTATTTCTTTGCTTTTTATTTTATTTTATTTTTCTATACATTTTACTTTTAATGTTTTTTATTTTATTTTTATTATTTCTATGCTTTACTCTCTCTACTACCTCTTTCAATAAATGCCAAATATTATTATTGCAGTTTCTGTAATTACTAGTTTTCTTAGGGGACATATTTTGTAAAATTCAGGGTCAAGGAAGCTAGTAAGGCAAAGAAAAGGTGAATTCAAGAGATCTTCAATGTTTAAAGGAAACTGTTATCACATGCATAACAAAAAGAAGATGATGCCAGAACATTATTTGCATTTTAGCTAATTCTACAGGTTAAAATGTCTCCAAGTTGTTTTTGTTAGGTAATTTTAATCAGCTAGAGTTAAAATTATACTACAGGGGGTAAAATCAATGTTGAACTCGAGGAGCAAGAGTCATTCTAAGAGGAACTGTGTTATTACAAAAGCTATATGAAACAACCACAGGAGTTCATGTGGTCGTTTTATGGATTTATTCCAAAGAATAAATTGAAGTGCTCTTCAACATCTGGCAAACAAGCACTTGATTAACAAAACCCGTTTGATGGACTTGGGCACTACTACCCTGGGGATTTGGTGTCCTCACTGCTTGTGGAGCATCTGGGGTGTCCCTCTCAATGGTGTAACCTGCGCCACGGCCAGTGCTCTGACAAAACACCAAATCCTCATTCCTGCTGATTAGTATTTCCAAACAACATCTAGTAAAAGGACTCAAGTCCACAAAAGCAACGTTCAGGCTTGATACTCAAGTACATGTTAGTTCCCTCCTAATTCCTGCAGTCAGTTATAGAACAACTGCCAGTAATTTCCTCTCATATGTAACAGAGCCTTGCTTTAGTCCTTAATGCACTGGCTGGATTTCAATGCCAGATTGGCATTTTGCTGTAAAATTTCATTTACCAGTGCATACATCAATCCTTTTTGGTTCATTACTCCAGACACTGGTACCACAGAGACTAAGAGCGTGTGCTCAGCTTTATGCATTGAGCCAGAAGGGACAGGACACAGTAAATGAAGTCAAGCATTTGTGTCTGTGTTTTACAGCTGGACAGCCCTGGACTTTTTTGTATGTGCTATAAGCTGATGATTTAAATGACATTTTTTATATTGCTTCTCAAAACATTAGCAAGTTCAAGAAACTCTGAAAGAATTATTCACAAAACCAAAGAGCAGGGAACAGAATGTGCCCTTCACTTCTGCAATATAATTAAGTATAGTAGCATTAAATATTAAAATACAGAAAAATGTTTTCAATAGTAATTAGTAATTTCAAAATCTGAGAGAAAACATTTTTTTACATTTCTTTCTGCAGTAGAAGGAAAATAATCTCATGCACTTCACTCAAGTTTAGTCATTCACTCTGACCCTTGTTAGTATAGATGTGACCAATTCATTTATAAGTTATCTAACACTGGAGGGTTGCCAAAAGTCCATCAACATAAAAAAAATGTGCCAGCTGAACAAAGCAAGGTCAGCCTGTGTGAGCTCAGGAGAAAGCCAGGGTGAGAACATGGAGCTCTTTGTATTTTCCTGACACATCAGGATTTCAGGACAGACCTGTGATCTGCCAGAATGATTTGACCTAAATGGAAATGAGAAAACTGAAACTGAAGACTAATCTTGCTTCAAAAGGATAAAATACATCTAACTGAATGATCGCCCAGCCTTCTAGAATTAAAGGCTGAAACCATAGTGCACTTTTGAATTCAATTTTGAAAACTCAGGAAGTGAAAAGCATTTTCCAAGATCTGAGAAGCCAGGAAGAAAAATCCATTACACAACCACATACTAGAAGTATTCTAGGAGTAGTTTTAATTTCTGTAAAACACTTCAGTTTAACAACACATCCAGAACAGGGACTAATTATTGTGGCTGAAGGTAGCAACAGCTTGAGCACTGAGGATTGCTGAAAAATAAGCAACCAGGGTGCAAATCTACACAGAAAAGGCTCATGCCCAAGATAACTCCTTTCCTAAGCCATGCAGAGGTCTCTTCACAGATGACTCCACACAAAGAGCTGGTTGCCGACCATTTGTTTGGCAAAAACGAGCACAAGAATGTCTTACCAATAAATGCATTACAGTAGAATTATCTGTCTCTGCTTCAGCAAGCTTATGCTACAAACCCAAGTATTCCCAAATTCGGATGGATAAGGCTCCTTCTCAACCATCATTTATTTTCTGCTCAGGATAGCAGTTTAACAAGCACTAAGTTATCACACACAAAAAAAACCCCAAAAAAACAACAAAAAAAAAAAGCACAGTGAGCATAATTACAGTCATTGGAAGGCCATCCTCTACTGAAATACACATCAGATGTGGTTCTAGAAACACAAAAAACCAAATACTTCTAAGAGGAGTGAACTGAGCTCACAAATGGAAAGTCATGAACCTCAGAATTAGACACATTCTGGAAACCTGCAACTTTTTTGGCTCCTTCCTGCTCTTTTGCTTGTGGAAGTGGGATAAAGAACAGTAATTTATAGGTTCTCAAAGAAAAATTTCAGGACTTAAAAATTCAGTATCAACTCCTCAGACATCAAAGCTGTTTGGCATAAAGCTGTAGTTTGGCTTTCAGCTCCTTCAGGTGCTTGTATGCCTGAAAAACAATCTGGTTTTCAAACCAGATCAGTTGCTACAATAAGGGGCATCCCCTCTCCTCAGAAACCTTTCCTTTTCTTGGCCCATAGAAGCACACTAAGAAAGGCCACGTGGAGGTAGCAAAGATGTTTGTTGATAAACTTGCAGCTATGAAATACCACAAAAACCTCCTGTATCACGTCCTCTGCAGTGCAATGCAAGAGGCATTATTTTGGTTTTGGCAAAGTTATTTTCTTAGTAAAAAGGCTGCACTGCATTTAACATTTCCCTTCTTTCCAAAAGTCTTCTTCAGTGCACCCATAAATACACATAAATTTGTGAAAGGAAGAAAAAGGAAAAATGACATCAAATATTTATTCTAGTATGTGCTACTGAAACTATTCTAAGCCTATTTGAAATTTATAGACAGCTTCCATTGTTGGAGCATCACTGTACACTTAGAAAGGCTTATACATCACAGATTTCCTGCATTTAACATAAAGTATCTTCTTCCCTGTTTCATGCTATTCTTCCCAATTAAATCACCAAGATTAAAAAAACTCCTTTGTATCCTTTCTGTTTCTAGTATTTCCAAGAATCGTGTCTCTCAGTTTTTGTTCTTTCCCACAAACACTGCACTTTTGGTTTTTAACCTTTTCTCCCAACAGATGTGTCAAAAATGCTGGTTTTCTCCAAACTCTTTGTAATTTATCAATACCTTTTAATGTTCTGGTACATACATTGAGCATACCTCAAGTGTGGTCTCAGGAAAAACATGAACATGGGCACTTTTATTTCCCAACAGCAAGAAGTGATTTGTAAAAAAATAAAAGTTGGAACCACTCTTCAGATAAAGAATGATTCTTCCTAGTGCTACAGAGCCTTCAGAAACAAAAATCAAACACAAATAAATGTTCCTTACACTAGTAATGCACTTGCTACCGTAATTATGCACCACACACATGCTGCAGAAATGAGTAACTGTCCTTATTAGACATCAGTACTGTGCCTAGAGCACACAGCCTGCACTGGCTGCTTGCATACACCATTTTGTGTGGGAAATAAGCACAGAGAGCCCCATGGGCAATCCCATTCTGCTGCCACAGCTGCCTGCCACTGTGTACAACTACATCTGTGTCTGCTCTGCACTTCGTGCCTTGATCCATCTAATGAAGTTCCAAGTGAAGCATGAATATTGCACGTGCAACATGCAGTAACAAAAAAAAATCACAGCAGAGATTTAGAAATTCATTAAATGACTGAAGAATACTGTGCAGGATTTAGAAAACAGCTCCTGAAGACTTCAGCAACACCATCAGTACGTAGTTTTTACACATGTAATGCTAAATTAATATTCCCCAAAAGACAATCTGTAGACACAGACTAAACAGGAAAACATTTTAAACCTCCCTTGTTCTACAGGGAACTCATGAGAGGGAGATATTTTGACATTGTTTCTGCTTGTTCCCTGGCTGTGGGTTTTCCCATCTCTTCCTTTCAAATTAAATGATATGTTATGTATTTCTCCTGGCAGGCTGCTTTTAGCATTCTGCTGTGGTCTAACACACCCAGCAGAGTTAAGTTACTGAAGGGCTCAATTCCCACACCACTGTGCAGATCCTTGGAAGTGTTCCCCCGGTTTCAGCTCATTTCTACCTTCTCTTTGCTGTCCATAGAGGAGGAGCTGGGCATTTCCCGTCAATGCCTGGAGGACTTGGGCCTCCCCTGCTTTAGACTCAGGATGAATGACACAATGCAAGCACACTCCCTCTCTGTCCATAGAATGGGAGAGTGAAAAACTAATTCATCCAAGGGGTTTAATACAAACAGGACTAAAGACAGATGAAAGGAATCCCAGATTTGCTGACTCTCTTCTTTCGGTCTGCTCAGTCTGTACCTTCTTAGGCTGCCTGCAGGCGTTTGGTTGGGTTTGTTTTTTTCATTTAAAAGATGCGACAAATGCTTCTATTACAAACAGTTAGAAAGGTATCTGGATCCGTCACTTACAATGCCAAACCTTAATTAGGAGGGACTGCAAACTGAGGGGGGACCAGCAAGTACCTCCTGCTACAGTACATTTAAATTCAGAAGGTTCTGTGATGCCTTCTTAGGGCACTACCAGTACTGCCAGCGCAGCCTTTTCAGCTACCACAACGAGAAACATGCATAGGAAAATCCAGAGCTCCACAATGCAAATATTGCTTTTGGTTTAGTCATAAACAGAAAACATTCACAGAGAACACTGCTGTGATTCACTCATTTCCAAAGCAAACACAGATTTCCTATTTAAGGAACAGCAGATTTTGGGGGCCCTCAATTAAAATTACTTGTTTGAAATTGAAATGAAGCAGCCAAAGCTCATAAATTACAGATTACAAGTTCCTCCTCTAGCCCTTTTCTCCCCCTTGTGGAAAACCATTCTGTACAATGAAAGGAATTAGGGTCCCCTGTAAAAAAGACTGCATGACCAGACAACTAAAAATAGGAATGCAGGATGCCCAAAGCAGAGTCTGGTGCTTAATAACTGCCACTTGACTTTGTAAACCACCAGCTTCTTCCAGGTCAGTTCTTTCACTTCTGCAGAAAAAAACATCCTACTGTATTCAGTATCCAGGCTGTAATCACCAGCCCTTTGCAAGTTTGAAATGGGCAAGAACATGCCCAGTCCACACAGGAGATGTCTCTTGGTGCTGCTTGATGGAAGCCTGCCCTACCTTCCTGCCCCTGCAGGCAGTAATCTGTTCAAGGGAAGGAGTAAAGAATGCCTTCCAAGGCAGAATTTCAGTCTCAGGTTTCACACAACTTCCTTTATATAGCCTTGGTTTATCCCCTTAAGAAATTCTGCATTCAGGTCAGCCCCTCTGGCTCCTTTTACTCAGACTAGTGCCTGAGTGCCTGGGCACTGCTGTGGCCTGCAGCCCCACCAGAGCAGCCCAGCTCCTTGTAGACAGAAGGACCAAACACATACAGGAAGGAAGTTCTGCAGCACAGTTTATCTAAAGCACATCAGCCCTCATTGGTTACCTGGAGACACAAACAACCCTCTGGTGGCAACACATCACCCCAGGAAGTCTCCACCAGGCACACAGCAGATTACCTGCTCACACTTTGGTGTCCATGAGGCTTTTGGTAGAGTTTGCATCAAATCCAGGCATCCTTATCTGGCTTGGGCTTGGCTCCCCTCTGGGAAACTCCTCTTGGATCCTTTGCTTCTCCTACTCCATCCTTAAGCAGGCTTGTCATTTGTGTGATTTCTCTGGCACTCATCCTGCACAGCCTAGTGGGCTTCAGCTCTCACAGGGCACAGCACTTGCTACATGTTTGAGCTGGTTTTGTCTCAGGCAAGTTCCTTTATTCAAACCTACATGGCTTCTCTGTTCCAGGCCAAACAATGGAATAGCAATACACACACTCCCAGTTTCTGTTCCCGTAACAACTCCTCTACCACACACTCGGAAGACCAGAGAAAACTTCCTTACATACCATGTCTGTGAGGACACAAAATAACCACAAATTTTGTCTTATTCTTGAAACAGGATTATACAGTGGGTTCAAAGAAGAGAGAGAGTCAATTTTTCTCCTATTTCCTACTACTTCCTCCTCTAGTATTGAGCAGTCTATTCCCCTAGTGATACTCTGAGGGGGAGGAGGCATAGGGGACTGGATTTGTACTGAGGATGAGATAACCTTGGTGAAACCATTTCCTCATTCCTGTGCACCCCCAGTTCAGTTTGCTGCTGCTCTCTTGGTCCAGGCCCGTCCAAGACTCGGGTAAGAAAGAGGCACTGCTTTGCAGGATACCAGCCTCCCCCTGAGGAGTGCAAGAAAGACTGGGAAAAAGGATATTCCTCTTAAGAACTCAGCTGGCTCTCAACAGCAGTCTGTGAAAAACATGAGAGGCTGTGGGGCTCAGCCCCAGCTGAATTTAAAGACCTGTTGCAGCTGGCAGACATACTGGATCTATTCACAAAGTAAAACACTGTTAGCTACAGTTAATTAACACTGAACAGCATTAGGCAATCTGCATGGAAAGGTCAATTTTCAGACACATTTAATTACTTAAACTGTGATTTTTAGGGAATAGAGAGATACCTCGACAGGTGGCACACTGCAATTTTTGAGCTCTGCTCTCAGATCGAAGTGCCAAATGGCACTTGCTGGCTGTGAATGATCCTGGCTTAACGTCAAAGAAATTCTTCCTAAACCACTTTGCAACTATCCAGTCGTTCCCCATTCAACTTCCAGTACATTCCTGTCTGCTAGGCCCCAGTCTTTTTATCCAGCTAGCACACGGCTTGAGCATCCTCTTATATGCTTTCACCTGTTTCCAACATTTACTTTACTCCTTCTGCCTGCTGATGGTGATGATAGAGGGACCCAGCAGTAAGGGCAGCTGCACAAGGAAAAAGAAAAACCACCTCACAAAACTCCTGAAATTTAAGTGGGAAGATTTCTTTCTTCTGTTTGTTTCAAATCCCACACAACTATTTTAACACAAAAGGATGATCAGCAAAGATAAATTCTGGAAGTTAGACTGCAAGTACCTATCCCTGACACAGCAGCACCACTGCTCACACTGGGGACACTGAAGGAGAAGATGAATACACGATTACTTGCACAGATCTCTTGGAAGTTGAAGAAAGCCTAAGAACCACATGTGTGTGACCATGTATTCCTCAACTATCGTCATAAACAACAAGAAATTAAAAGTCTGATAAATTATCTTTCTTCCTTTCCAGTTGCATTTGTTCTGAATAGGCATTTCATGAGGTACTACAATACCAAGCTGTTTCAGGCATTTACTGTTTTCTTTCCACATAATTTTGCTGAGGGCACAAGAGTGTTATCTTCATCCTCACTACACAGGAAGGAAAGTGAACATGAAGCATTCACCACAACCTGTTCAACATCCTACATGGAGTCTGTCATAGAGTCAAGACTTGAGCCCACACATGTTATTTCCTAGTCTAATCCTCCCACATTTAAGTGCATTCAAAAGCCAGTCTGTCACTTATTTTCTCACACTCCACCTTGTTGAAAAGTCACCTTGATTATACTCTGCTGTTCTAGTGTGACAGAGACCATCTCAGCACTGGTTTCTTGCACAGTTTGATACAGGATATTTTCCTGTGTCAAAAGGACATAGGATATGGAAGGAGTCTTATTTTGGTTTTAGTTCTTTTGTTTGTTTGTTTCCCAAAGACAAGGTGTTTTGGGTTGAAAAAATTTAAGAACAACACCAATTTCCATATTTAAGGAGGAAAATAAATAATCTGAAAACATAACAAAGCATCACTCAAAATATCTGTTAATCAAGAAAACCACTCAACAAGCCTTCTTTCTTTATGATACTGCAGAACATGGCTCCAAATTTCTTAACATCTAAATTTCAAAACAACATCCACATAATGATACAAAGAAGTACAAAGCTTTCAGGCAGACAAATATCTGTAGAAAGAGAAAGGTCCTCAAACTCTACATCCTAGTATAGAGTTGCAATAGATTAAAAAGACAGACAGGATTTATTGCTGGTTTTGTTGCTATTTAAATCATGGATCCTTACCTCGAAATTCGAGCCCTCTGAGCTGAAAGGTGACAAGGCCATTTCCAATTTCGATCAAGTGCACAAAGGCATTTAAATAATCCGATGCCAGAATAAAACAGTCTCCTGTGTTGTAGTTTCCCCAGCGGCCCAGGATCAAATCTCCACAAAGAGATTCCTGCAGAGATCTTGTCAAATGCTCATAAAAAATGGAGTTGAGATTATTGTCATCATTTCCTACAATCAGAGCAGCACACATTTGTAAAAAAAAAAAAAAATACAGAGCCATTGTGCATTAAATTTTATGTTCTTTTTCATTCCTACTTAAATTTGCTTCCTCTAGCTAGATGATGCCTTCCTGATACTTTATACAAGCTACATTTCTTAGGTAGACCTTCAAAGAATCAGGCTAATATAAGGAATATTGTAAATAAAAGATCATATTAGTGATAACACTAATATTTCAGACTCAATCAAATAACCTCCATGATTTACAACAGTAAGAACTTTTTCGGTCCACTAAAAGTCTCTGCAATGCTAAGTTAATGTCTATATAGTATTCTTAATGTAAAGAAACACAAAAATCATTATTACTTCAGTACATGTAATTAATTTTGAATGTTTTTCCTGAGATTTTCAAATACTTTGGTCACACAGATACCAATATTTGTTGGGATTTTTTTCTTCTAGTCCTCAAGTAATTTCTCAAGCCTTTGTTCAGGAAGAATCTGTTGGTACTTAAGATGAGGATACTGACTTTAAAAGAGTTTACTCAGTAATACTGAGTAAGCATGAAACATGCATCACCAGAACTGCTACAATTTAAAAATAGTAGCTATTCAATTACACATGGTTTGGATCAAATGCCCAGGTGAACAACACCCCATCACAGTCTAGAAGTGTCATCTCTTAAAGGTCTATGGCCTTTAATTGGATTAAAAGAAGCACTTTATGATGGTGATTTGTGAAAGGGACTAATCCCTTCACAAATGCTATCATGGTGCCACACAATCCAAGTATTGTCCAATTGCACAATCCATGGTATTGTCCTGGGCTTGTATTCTTTTACACAATATATGCTTAACATGAGACCTGCTTTCCTCTTCTGTTGTGCATCAGAGTCCCACCTTCAATACTCTTAAAATGCTGGTGTACAAATACATGCACAAACCAACATCTTGCAGGTGTATTTGTATGCATGGGAGTGTATGTGGATACTGATGCACAGGCAGTCACGCATTTTTAAGTTTGTGTATATTTAGGAGGCGATCTAACATGGAGGAGAAAAAACCCACAAGATGAGGCTGGCAGAGGCTATGGTTTCCCCTACAAATTGCTCCTTGACACCAGAGGAGGAAAGGGCTTGTAACTACACTGCTCTTTGTGCCCATAGCCATTATGCACCCAGCCCTGGTACGTTTGTCCATGTGTGCCCATGTTCACACAGACACACTCACCTGTGCACCTTCTGGAGCGTATTTGGTCAAAATTTAAGCAAGTCATAAAATGAGTCTTTTAAGCACATACACAAAAGGAATGCTTTTTTTGTGCTACAGGGTTTAAAACATAATTCACTTATTAGTGTATATAATAATGCTAAAGTTCAGTGCTATTAGATGACAAAATGACCTTAGGAAAAATCTTAGCTCCCTGCCTTAAATGATAAATAATTAAAAACCACCATTCATGCTTCAAACTATTAATACCTCTCTTGCCTTCTTGGACACCCTGGATTATATCCATTTCTACTTGAAGACATGTATTTGTTCATGTTACTGAAGTAATGTGTAAGGACAAAAAGGATGGGGGGGTAAACCAGCAATAATTAAAATGTAAATGTCTAGCTTCACAATACAATCCCTGCCATCTCAGCGGCAAGATAAACTCGGCCACAGAACACTAAAGTGGAAGAACACATATATGAACCCTTGGTGTCTCCCATTGGGATGGGATTTTGCCATGAGTCACTGGTATCAGTTCCCCCTCAAAAAGGGCTCTGTCTCACCAGGCATTGAAGAGTGCCAGCTGATGTATCACACGTTCTCTGTGTCAACTGATGTGCCAAAAACTGCTCTCACTTCCCAGTCTCACTGGCCTGGGAAGTTGCTTTGCATGGCCAAGGATTGATGCTCATTTAATGCACTGATATCCAGCAGAGCAGCCCACTATCTTTCCTACTTCTTCCTCTTGCAAGTTTTCCAACTTCCCTTCTCCCCCCTCTCAAAAAGATTTCTCTCCAGGGAAGAGGAGATACCTGTTAGCCCAAACTGCTCAGTGGTAAGGATACCACTAACTTGCTTTTTCCCCCAAAACCTTTCCTTGCCCACAGCTGACCTCTGAGTCTAGCTAGAGTGCCTGCTGCATATTGCACAGAAACACCAATGTTGTGATTAACCAAGCAATTGGCAGCCCAGCAGCTCTCTATCTGATGAGCTACACGTAACTGAGGAGTGAATTTACTCATCGGTCACACAACTCAAACTGGTGCTCTGCTACATTTAAAATGCTCTGGTTTGTACACACAACATTTATACCCTTTGCATCTCTTCAGCTTTCCCAGCAAAGCCTTACCAGTGTAAATTCAGTGTAAAACATCACATTTTGCAAATCAAGTGAGATACCCAAACTCCCAGGCCATACCTGCATCCTTTTCGATCTGAATTGCCAGTCTGGTGTTGGAATGGTCTGATCTTTTGGTGCTAGAAATAAAGACATGTTTACAGCCAATTCTCTTTATTAAATAAACAATTCTCACAATAAACATTTTTTTTGTTTAACAGAAACAAAACCCTTCATTTTGTGTTGATATAATTAGGCAGTTCACATGAATCCATCCATCAGGCATATACAGTTATTTCAGGTCAGTACTGCCATTGTTATCAGCACACTCTTTCTTCCCATTTTCCTTCTTGTGGGGCACGGTCTGTTCAGAATTTGGCATCTGACACAACACTATGTACTTCAATAATTGAACTGGCTCCAGAAACTGATCAGCCAGGTGCCACCAAAACAGTGAATAAAAAGAGTATTTAATCAGTCTTTCTTTCCTTCTAAGCCTTAAGGGAAACAGCTGGACCCAAGGAGTTTTCTTTGGGTGAAAACATTTCTGGTTTGGGTGTGTACCATCTATGGAAAAACACCAATACAAAAGTACTTTACTTAGTTTCATATTTAGTTAGGCAGCAACAAGAGAGTTCCTGGTCATTCTTACTGCTTGAAAAAGAGTAAATTAGAGGGCCTTAGTTCATACAGGCACTAATCCTGTCACCCTTATGAATGGCACATTCCCTATTCAGTATTTTCACTGTAGCAGTGGAATATAAACAACACAAGAAAAATGATTACAAAAGAGAAAGCAACTAAAAAGGTAGATTGAATTGAGCTTTTATTACTAACTGTAACAAAAGACACTATTAAAGTCAGAAAATAAGGAATGAGTAAATCACCGTGGGTCAGCATGTGTTAAACAGAAGAGAATGATTGTTGTGGTGAGTCGGGATATTCAACACTGAGTCCAAAGCATCTCCCAAGCACCCCAGGGTCCTTGGGATAAAAGTAGAACTCTGGCTAATAAAAATGTTATAGTAAACAATTCCTCTGAAATAACACTCTGGCATGGGTATTATAAGGTATTATAAATCAGAACATTTAATTGAAAATATTGCCTCAAAAGCTTTGACCTCAGCCACTAGCCTTAACAGAAGACCTATCTATCAAATATGTAAATATGATCTCTCATTCCTTGGAAAATGAGATGAAAGCAAAACCAGAAAATGGCCCAAACAACAGCCAGCATAAGACCACGTGTGACAGTGGCAAGGGCCTCATCTGTTCGAAGGCCTGCAAGCACAGGGCAGAAGAGCCACAACACCACTTTCCCTGGCATGGGATCCAAGGGAGACACCCAGGTGCATCCCTCATGTGTCCTTAGTGGAACTGCAGTGAGACTGGCAGGGCTGTGTGGGACTGGCTGGGGTCTGGCTCCCGCTGTGGGGAGCACAGTGCCCAGAGGAGATTTTGAACAGGCTGGTGATTGTCCAGTCAACCCCTACAGCCCAAATTTAACTACTCACTGTGAAAACTGCAGACGTACCCCAAGGAAGACAGCACCAAAGAGGGATCACTTACAAGGGAGGTTTTCAAACAGCTTAAATAACACTGAAAAAGGATGGTGTAAAGATAATGCTGTCTTTGAAACACAGCAGAGACTCCGTAGCATTTCCAGGATTTTGTGTGTAAGTTCATGCTGAATCCAACTGGGAGAAGGATGCCACTGATGTCTTAGAAAGTCTTTTCATCCACTCCCCACAGCCTCCCCAAAAAAGTTGTGGACAACTGACCAACAGAAAAATTACACACAGGTTTCCATGTAGTAGACAAAAGAGGAACAGATTTGCTTTATTTCTACTTTCTACCAAAAGCAACTGATTTTCTTCCTTAAAAAGGCATGTTCTCTACTTTGCAAAAAGTATGATTGAGAAAATAAGAGTCTTAATTAAAATTATTTGCAATTAATATTAGTATATTATCTACATTAACATTTTATTGGAGGTATTTATCTTCCTGCTTCTGGTTGGCTCAGCTCATTGCAACTGCAATTATCATTTCCTATTCAACAGAAAATGGCACTGGGGGGAAGTGCCTTCTAAGCAGTTCAGAATATAAAGAAACATTTTACTTCAAAAAGGTTGTCAGAATTCTTTCACCCTGATATATATCCACCTGCATATGCACGAGTAAGCATAAACATTAGGTTATGGAATTCAATCAATTTTCTATTCTCAGCAGAGAAGCACTGCTGATTTCCAAATGCATATGTTTTAAGATTATGAGATGCTTTATTAACTTTCAGTGCCTCTGAAATCAGTGTGGTAGCGCAAGGTAAAAGTTAATACTATTCTTTACTCCTGTTTCTTACCATTTCTATTGTGGAGGCATATTGAGACCCATAAAATCAACCAATACGTCAGAAAATTCTAATTTCCTAATAAACAGGAATCTTTTTGCCCAGCATGCAGCTCTGGATCTATTTCTTCTCTCCCCCCCTCCCCCCCCCCCCTTATTTTTTCTTTTGACAGAAAGATGCATTAAACAAGCAGGGAAAATCACAAATGCTTTGGGACACTGCAATTCAGATGATGCAGCCTGATTAGGAAAAAAGGGAAGGAAGTAGAACGGCTCTCACAAATGAAAAAACCCAACCAAAACAAAACAAAACCAGGCTCCATTAAGGCTTTGTTTAAGCAGCTAAAACATGAGCTCTGGGACATGAGACAAGAATTTACCTTTTCAAACACAACTAGAACTCAAATCTTTATACAGCTATTACGAGGTATAATTTTATTTCATTTTTTTAAGACCGAGGGTAATATAGACAGTTTATAAAGCAAACTTCAGTGCTGAAATTCAGCTTAGTTGAATTGTATTGAATTCATCTTGTAATCAATTCTGGGTTTTAAAATTCTTCTACAATTATTAGTAACCAAAGCTGTGTTTGTATCTTCTTGAAAGCAATGGGAATTTGCATTGGATTAAACTATAATCCACTACACCTAACAAACCAGCAACATCTCTACTTCTCAACCAGGACCTCTCACTGTGAACTTCTGGGATTAGTAGGTGATTTGGGCTTTCCTCCAGTGGCCTCTTACTTTATATTTGGTTGTTACCACTCATCCAATGTGATAATTAGCTCAGTAATTGAATTTCTTCCTGAATTGCATTATTCTATGCAAACCAAGCAGAGTTCCTCCAGCAATTACCCTAGAGAAAAAGTGATTGTGTTGGACTGTCTTCAGCTGAGTCTTCAGCAATTTCAAAGTCAACATCCTGCTTAGTTCCTGAAATATCTATCTCATGCTCTTTTAATTTCCCATTTACATGGACACTGAGATAACCCACTAGTTTGTTTAGCACTGTTCATGTCATTAAAGTTATTGCTTCCTTTTGCAAAAAAAATTAGGTCACTTCCTATATTCTCTGTCCCAAACATACTGCCCGGAAAGATTTTCTTCTCCCACTTAGTTTCCCAATTTCCTTAGAAATACAGAAAAAAGGCTGAGGGGGATCAAGGAAATCTGGGGAATATATAGATTATATTAAGAATCAGGTAAATTGAGGAAAAGAAATAAATCATTGCTGATTTTATGGTGCTAAATAAATAATTATTTCCAGAAGATCAAAATGAAATTCCAGCTGTTCTATCTGCCCTGCTGCTGCTGAGTTTTCCCCCAAAACACAAATTGAAGATTTCCAGGATTCCTGCTGTGTAGAAGAGGATCTCTACTTTGAAAGAGAACAAAACAAAGAAAGGCAGTTTCCCTCTGGGAGATGCAGAGATGCCTTTCTAGGGTTGATCCAAAGTTTTTCTTTGTTTGTGTCCAATGAATTTTAATCAAGTCTTCGATGACATCTAACAGGCAAATTTAAAAGAGAGAAACTTAACTGTGCTGCAGCCCTATGATTATTCATGGGAATCTGGAAAAAAAATCGTCAGTATTTTCATGTGAATGCTTAATGCTGCTGGCTCTACAAACAAAGGCTTAGCATGGAAAAAAACCAGTAGCAGTTGTCTACAATGTGAGGCAGGAGGAGAACAGCATGGCAGAATAAGCAGGCACCCATCAATATTTGAAGGACACCAGAGGTAAAAACAACGGTATTAATTGGAAAGGGAAGGATACTGAAGTAGTTTTAAACCCGTTTCATCTAAAAGACAGAATTATTTCAGCGTGCTTTCAACAGCAAGGGCTGACAGCCCCTTCGTGTATGCCCCTGTCCAGGTTTTCTGGGCAGCCTTCCTGATCATGCACTCTGATTTTTATTTTTTATGCTTTCTTCTTTCTCTCCTTCCCAGACTGGGCCATTGTTTCATCTAACAACAATAAAGAGTGGCTTTGATTGCACACTAGGAAACCAGGGTGGGGTAAGGTATAAACAGTCCCAGTTGTTAAAGGCAGCACTGCTGAAGCGTCCTTCTAAAACATAGAAAAGTCTTATTATCAGTAACACTTCCTGTTCTTAGAGCTCCTTTACTTTCTTAAAAAGGTTTTTATAACTGATTTTGAGGCTTCTTGGGTTTGTTGGGGGTTTTTGTTTGGTTTTTTTAATGTTTGTGAGGTTTTTGCTGCTGTTTGTTTAAGTGGGTGTTAAAACCAGAGTCATCTGCTGAGATGACTCAGCATGTTTATTTGGCATATTCCAACACCTCTCAGGAAATTTCTGTATTTTTGATCTTGTACAACAAAGGGGATGAAAATGCGAGGTGTGAACTCGAGATCAAAAGCTGAGTGCCCAAACATAGGTTAAACAGTACTCCTTAGTGCTCTGACATTCAAAGGTTTAGCTGGAGAATTCACCTCTTATTGGTAAGCTGATTTAAGCATCTGTGTACTTTAAAATACCCACTAATGCTTTACTAAAATGCCATCAATATTCCTGCTTTTGTCTTATTTAATTTCTTTCTCCTTGTCTAAGTGTGCTTTTTCTGTTAAAAGACATTTAATTACTGTCTTCAGATTATTTTTTACTACACAATAGAAGAAGCTTTATAAGTGAAATGATTATGCAACTGTACAGAGGATTTTTGTTGTGTACTCTTGAGGATGTAAAAAAGGTCAGGATCCTGATGTTCCTCTAAGGATGGAAGCTGCTTCACAGTTGGACCTGGCTGTCTGCAGCTGAAAGAAATGCTTTTAATTTAAAAGCAAATGTGCTAATGACATTACACAAAAACAGGTATCTGAAATAGTACATATGAGTGTTATTCTTCTGTTGTTCCCATCACGAGCCAACACAAGCATTATAAGAAAGGTACTACACTGAGCCCAGCCCTAGGCAAAAAACTCCATGGGACTGATTCACTTGGGCTCTGCAAGGTCTAAGAGTGCAGCAGCAAAAGCCTGAGAAACTGCAAGGAGCTGGAGAGTAGAAAGGAGGTGATGAGAAATATCCTGGCGAAGTTTTCACCAGAGAGAGTGAGAACAGATGGGGCTGAAAAAAAAACAAGACCAAAACAAATGTTGGGAGCTGCTTCAGCAAATGAGGCCAAGATGTTTTTCTCCTTTACTCCAGACAAAGAGAGAAACATTGTTTAAACATCATAAAAGGAGGAAAGGATAACAAGGTATTTCAGAATTCATTCTTGACATTTTTTACTGCGGATAAAGTGTTTTCATACTTTTTCAGTGTGCAATATTAAAATAGCATATACTTAAGATATTTTAATTGTCACTTTCAGATTCAATGTGACTGCTTAATAGTAAAATTAGAAGGAAGAGATGGCAAGAAAATATGAGGAAATACAAGACTAAGACAAAGATTGGTCTTCCAAAGAAAGCCTGTATCAGAAATACTAGTTTAGTTCACTACAGGGTTTTCCTTATCCATATTTCTCACCAAAAGATGAAAGGAGGCAAAACAGAAGTTAACCAAGCCATTCCAGTGGTGCAAACATGCAAATGCAGCATCAGTGACACTACAATGAAGAACAACAAAAATCTTACTGCTACTTGCAGTTGTACAAAATCCAATCTAAAAGAGGGATAACTTTTAATACCTCTGGGTTTTTTTTTACTGCAAGAACTGTTGAGAATGTTAATAATTTACAGCATTCATCTTGGTATCCTCTACAGTACTCTTCAGACTGAAAACATCTCTGATATTTTGAGAGCAAACACTGCTAGTCAAAGGACTTTAAAAGAAAAAAAAAAAATTCCACTAGCTTTCATCCATTTAACTAGCACAAAGTTTCAGAGGCAATTCTCAGTGGCAATGGTGACACAATTCTGCATTTTGCACTATCTCAGAAAGAAGAGATGCTTTGCATTTTGCTCTTACATGCCCCAAGGCAACCTGGGTCCAGCACATACCTTTGTATATCAGGAGACAACAAAGACCCAAGCATGCTGCAGCATGAACTGCTCCCTGCCACTGCCTGTGCACAATTTATCACCTCGATTAGAATGCTTACACTTGCTGAACATCTATCTCCTCCTGGATCTCAGCTTTACCAGTTTTCACATTTTGACCAAAGTGGCTTGAATGAGCATTTCCTTGAATGTAAGTTTTAGGTTTAGTACCCCGAACCTCAGCTTGCCCCTAAATGTTTGATGCAATTAAATCCAGCACAGGACGTGATCTACATTATCCAAGTGAATGGATGAACACTCGCTGTGAACACTTATTCTTATGGAAATTCAGACAACCCATTTCAAGGGGTTTCAAAATATTCAACATGACAGAAATTTCATGAGTTAACTCAATCTCATTAGATTTACATAATTTGGAAGCTAATGATTAGATGAACAGCATTATAAATCTTTAGTGCCACTGTATAGCCACTTAAAACATTAAGTGTCTAATGTACACCCTTAAAACATTACATGGGCCTCATTTCTGATGGGAGTCCATTATTGTCTGTTACATCCTTTTGCTGCCTTCCTTTCCAAATATATATTTAAAAGCCCTCCTCTATCATGCTCATGATTTCTTCTCCTTCTTAGGTCTGAGTTCCTGCTTACCCAAGTCTGTTGGGTTACCTCCTCAGATTTTTCATTGCATGCCTTTTCCTTTCTGCCCACCCACCCTTTTCCCTTTCTATTTATGCCACATGGTTTAGATCTCTACTTGTGCTCCTCCTAATCTCAGCATGCATTCCCTTTCTGATGTCTCCCTTCTGTCTTTACTCTGTCCTCTTAGAATGATTCAGTGAACTGGAGTTGTGACTGCATCTTTAACTCGGTAGGGAACTACAGAGCACTGAATCAGAATACATTCCCAATTAATTATCACACATATGGCTCCTATTCAATTAGCCTCAATTTGTTTTATTGACTGCCAGGGGCAAAAATTTGAGAAAAAGAGATGTTACCAGTTAAAGAGAGACTGCCAAACAGTTACACTACATCTTTGAATTTTGTATAGCCTCCCTTGAGTGTGAAACTCCAGGCAACTCAGAAAACACTTATTTTAATATCAAACCTACTTGATTAAAGGTGCCTGGTTTTCCTTGCCCATCCTTTCTCACCTTTCCCAGCTAGGTGTGACTCCCCACATGGAGTCAAGCGATGAGGTGAGGACTGGGTTGGAGAGGAGGTGTGCACAGCTCCATGCTTCTGCAGGTAGCCAGAGGGGCACACAAGGTCACTTGCTCTAGGGGAGATCACAGCCCAAGACACTGAAGGAAAGGGAGTTTCTAGCAGGGCTTCTTTTAGCTTGGGGCTGTACCTGAAGCAACACTCCCCCATACCTGAATGCTGTGGGCTTTGTCACTCCTCAAAGCTCTGCACTGAAGGGAATGAAAGACTCCCAAACCAGGCAAGTGTTGGAGGTACAGGTCTGTGGGCAGTACCGGTGGTGTGCAAGACAGAGAGTGGTTACACACTACAGCAGGGAGCAGACAGGGAAGGGTCTGGAGAAGACAGTCAGATGAATAAGTCTAATGAGTAACATGTAATTTCAGAGAGCTCATGAAGAACTAAGGCTGAAGTACACACAAAGATGTTCTTTGTTCTTCAAACGTTTTGGTTTTCTCTATTCTCACCCCAGTGCCAGAACCATGGCCACAAATGTCCCTGGAGAACAGGGCATAACTTCCCAAAGACCAATTTATACTCCTTGTTTAAAGAAAGGACAATGTTTTTCAAAAAAAAAAATAAAAAAAAATTGGGAAATCTGCCAACCTGAAGAGAAGAAAAACAAAAGAAAAATTGCAGCAGTTTGCTAATATTTCAGCTTTTGCACCGCTGCCAGCCAGGGACTGGCACTTAAACCTGCATCAATGCTATACTCAAGGATACCAAGTCAGGCCTAAGCATCCCTCAGTATAGGCTGTAGTATTCCAATACAAACTGAGGATCTCACAGAACTAAGCACCTTTGAAATTTCCAGAAAGACAAATTCACCAAATTCTACATGCTTTGTAAATTGGATTGGTAAGCCTTTCTGATTTGGAGGCAACACCCCAAAAATTAAAGCCAAAAACTGTTCATTCATTGGTCCTATTTGTTTTGACTTGTAAGTCCCATGCACTAACAAGCACTCATTTCAGGTTTATCTGCACACTGATACTTATTTATACTATTTTGAAGAGTTCTAAATTAACTCAACCCTCAATAAAAGCCTGAAGGAGCCTGAGACCAGCTCAGTGAAGATCTCTCTTAGAAGAACCACAGTCACCAAAGGGACCAGCATTCATCAGTGAGTAATAGCTGTGAACAAAGGCACTAGTACCTCAGTTCATTTTATAGCAAACAGAAATACAGTGCTTCTTTCTGGTCAGTTCATAAAGACAGTACAGAAATAGAGGCAGCCAGACAGAAACACAAAAATTTGCAGGGATATCAATAATTGCAATGAACAGTAAAACAAGGCTACAATGCATCTTTCAGACCAGGTAGCTGGAAATATTCAAGAAAGTTTGAGCTCTAAGTAAGTTTGAACCCTTAAGTAGGGCAGTGACAGTAGTTAGAACATAACATATGAGATGATATTTGACAAAATAAGGAAAACACTATGTCCTGTCAATTAGGGGAAGAAAAATGCTGAAGTTATGCTATTCACTATAAATCAAAGTCCAAACCATTACTGAGCTATAAACATCTGCTGCAGTTGTTCCTTTGTAAACATCACTACTATGGAGGTCTAAAAACATGTGACAATCAAACAAGACAGCAAGAAAAAGACTAAGAAAAAAAAGAAATCCAGTCTTAAAAAGAACAGCTTGAAAGGTCTGAGTGTGCAGATCCCAAACAAGGCCCATGGACAGTTACGGGTGAATGACATTTTGTGTTTGGAGCAGGGGTTTTAACAGCTGTAACAGATGAGCAGGCTCACAGGGAAACCAGAGGCACCAGCATGTGTTAAAAATAAGCATTTGGAAGTGGAAGGGCTGTTATTTTATGGGCAAAAAGGGAGGGAGCAGACAGGTACTTTTCACAGCTCCTTTTCTCACACATGTGCATAATGTGGGGTCAACCAGAATTACGTGTACACTGGGAAAACTCTTCCCATTCCACCTGCAGGCTGTGTGATGGGCCCGTCAAGTGAGCTGGCAGGAAAAAAAGAAGAAAAAGCCATCTGCACTACATCTGAAGCAGGGCAGGTTTTCCTTGCCCTCCATTCCCATCTCTATTAACCCTACAGGTGGTTATTTTCCAGACCACAATGACTGGAACAATAACACAGTGGTACACTTTTTAAAAAGATGTGAGGAAAGAAAGGCTTGCTCACACAGTCCCAAACACAGAGAGGCATCCTGCAATGCCAGTCTGAGATAACTGGCAATTTAATCACAGCCTCTTTAGAGACACCTAATTAATTCAGTTATACCGCACTATAATTCATTCAAGGCGCTTCAAAGCAAATGCAAGCTGTGCCTTACCCCAAAATAGGCACTGAACCAGAAGAGTAGAAACAGGAAGGTACAGGAGAGACAAGCAGCTTGTAAACAGTGAAATCTCCAGATTCCCGGTGGCAGTTTGCTGTTTGTGGGGACAAGTCACAGCTGCAGCAGAGAACAAACAGGCTGTTCCACGTGATCCAGCTGTTAGACCCACTGGGGAATAAAAGTAAACTTCCTACTCTGTTCTGTCATTGTCATATCCAAGATACAAAGAAAGATAAGAGGAAGGGAGGAGAAGGACAGAGTCAGGCACAGCATGACAAAGTATTCGAGAAAAAAAAGCAAAAGCAGAGGAATTGAACAATAGAGTTTGGACAAACACTTTATGCTTTAAAGTGCCTGTACATTAAATAAGATTTACTGCTATTTCCTTTTCTCTCTCTGACATCTACAGCCTAATCATTCCAACAGCTGTGAAAATAGGGACTAAAAGAGCAGTCTTCAAACTGGGAAGTGGGACCTAGGCCAATGGCTGGACAAAACCAGTGTCACAGCAAATTTTCCTTTGTTAAAAAAAAAAATCCAAAAATAACAGAGAGAGAGAGAGAGAGAGAGAGAGAGAGAGAAATTCTCATAGTTGAACTCCCACAAGGTAACCAGCTTATGAGCAGCAGCCCAGCTTCTAATTTTACACCTCTCTCTTTTCAACAACAAAGGCAGCAAAAGCTGCAAAACTGTGATTGCAAGAGTTCTTCTTTCTCATTAACTTTCCTTAATGCCTTATTTTTTCTTCTTAGTCACCCTTCCTTTTTCCCTCTGAAGGATCCCTGACCTCAGTGATGTATTGGTGTAGTAGACTCTGCCTGCAGTGAGTACCAAAGGGCACACTAAAAACAAACAGCATCTGCTGACTGCAGGGAAGAACACCCATGCTCTGCACACACACCACAAGAGCCCAAACAGGCACAGCATGAGTCCTGAATTTTGAAGAGCCTGTTAGGAATTTCACAGTTTGCTTACTAGCAAAATGAATCACTTTTTCTTTTTTTTACCCACTTGAGTCCTTCAGCTCCTTGAAAAAACAAACATCATTTTAATTCTCCAAGACTTTCAGCTCCAGTTTGAATCACCTAGAATAGAAGAAGCTCAGTCAAAGAAACCTGAGGATTCAAACTCCTCTTTAGCCAACAGATAAAGTGGGACTAAGAGAAACCTGGAAACACAAGATAACATATGTGTGCACTCAGAAAACACCAGGCAGGGACAACCAAACCAACACTTTAAGGAACAGATGGATCAGTTGCTCAGCACTCACACTACTGGCCTAGTAGCCCTGTTCTATTAATAAACATGGTACTCTGTACTTGCTAAAGTTCAAAGTTTCAACTTCGGATTCACTCCACCAAAAATGAACTGGATTTTTTTTTGTCCTCATCTAACTTCAGGCTGTTGGCCCAAACAAGATGCAAAAAAATTTCTTCCTTAAGTGAAACAGCAATGAAGTTTGCTTGACAACAGAAAAGTGTGCAAATACTGATTACAATCAGTACAGAAATAACAATCTAAGAAAGCAATCTAATTTATGACTTGAAAGAAAAACAATTTTGATACTTAGACTGCTTGTCAAAGTTGATTTCAGTTATTCCAATTAAGAAATTAAATTATTTTTAAAAATAACCCTGGAGCTGACAATATCTAACTTAATGTAAGTGTAAATGAATTATTTATAGCTAATATAAGAATGAGAATTTAATGTAGTCATCAATACAGCAAGAAAATGTTTGAAAACGAGTATGTGAAGCAGGCAGTAAAAAAAAGCTATATAAAATACATTGAAGGTAGCTTTCCCCTCGGCAAATTTCCTGTCAACAAGCAGTGAGTATGGAAACAGAAAAAAAAAAAAAAAAAAAAATCTCCAAGAGTTTCTGCTTTGTATGAACTCAGACAACGCTGCAGTGAGGCTGTGACTTTCCAGAAATACCCTGAGCTGGGGAAACTGTCAGTGCACTCCAAAAAAGAAATCTGTACAGCGACTTCCCCATGTGTTTGTTCTGTTTTGTCTTATATAACCTTAAAATTCAGTGCACAACTGGCTGTATGAACTGCAGCCCAAAGACAGCAGATGTGCAAGAGCCAGAACTACTTTCCATTCTAGATCAAGTTCCCAATCCTATCTAACTCCACAGCTCAAAATGAAAGCAACTATGCTACCCCTTGAAATGTTTACATGTTGAAAGGGCAAAATTCAAAGCAATAAGGCAGGGTGCATTCAGTTCATTCAATTATTTGAAGTATTTGATAGAAAATCTCCTTATTCTTAATACTAAATTTCTCCCCTACATTGTCTTTTTCTGTTTTTTTCACAGTGTCTTTTCAATAAACCAGGAATTTTTCTGTCCAACTCTCACTCATTCTGGTTAGTTCCTCATGTGAAATGGAAGTAAGGCAAAGGAGAATCAGAAGTATTAGAGACAAAACGAATACAAATTTAGGAATCATTCCATGTACATATTCTGAGATGCCACAGGTTCAGGAAAAGATTATTTCCCTTCAATGACAAACCTGAACCTTCTACAAGGCTGTTTTCTACTTCTGAAAGGTTTTCAAGAGGCAAGGTTATGGTATTTGTTTTAAGTGAGGTCATAGAAGATACAGTAGAATTTCTAACAAGCAGAAAAGCACAATTTTTTTTACAAAGAATAATGTATGCCTTCTTGTTGAAAACAAAGTTGTAGTTGCTGCTTATTCTGAAAGGACAAATGGTGATGGATTAAAGTATTAAAAGGGTTTGGTTTTCTTCACTTGAGGTTTTATAGTTCATGTATAATTACCTTGCTTTGCAAAACTATTAGCATCAAGTTCTTCCCTTAGTGGGAATCACAGATGGTCACTACTGATGAAAACAAGTCACACACATACCCTTGTTAAAGTATTGAGTATCAACCATTTTTACATACTTCCTGGGAATATCCCCTGTTCATTTTCAATCAAAATATTAGACAAACCAAAAGCAAATATAAATGACTCCCTCTATTTCCCTTGACTATAACCTAAAGGCTTGACACTAACCTAACTATATGGCAGTGTTGTGCCTTCAACAGAGGTTGGCTCTCTAACTGGTACCTAGAAAGGGAACTGCATGCCTTCAAAATGCTCTGATGAAGTAAAATGTAGAAAATGTTAAAATCCGCACTTCCTACTTAATATTGTTCAAGGTTTCCATTAAAAAATGTATAGCTGTCTGTGGGATTAGTGGTAGCTTCCTGCCTTCCCATACCTGCCCTCCACTTCACTCCCTTGAAAGAATTAAACTGCTGACCCAGTAAAAAAGAAGTGAGAGAGAATTTTGTTAATATCTAGCTCAAGTGTACAAAACTCAGTTCCCCTAAAAGGTTTCCACAAATCTCATCACATTCAGAAATGAATACAAAGCTTCTTTATATAACTTAGCTTTGTCTGACTAATTTCGTTATAGATGAGTACATATTCACTTACAGACACAAGTCAAAATGCAAGACAAGAAAACTCTTCAAACTAAGATATACCAGCAGCACCAGTGCAAGAGTTGTGCTAAGTGTGTGGCCCTTCTCACTGGTGAGAAAGAAAAATGCAATTTTCCCTTTCTATCACAGTTCTGCAGCTGCAGAGTTACCTGCTGCATCCCAGAGGGTAGCATTTAATCAGCCTAGTTAGTATAAAATGTATTTATGCAGTCTGACTGCTAATGCCAAAGGCTTCACAGATTTATTTGCTAGCACTAGCTAGCAAGACAAAAAAGGCTGACAACTGGGACTTTTACTGCTTTTTTCTTTTTCACAGCTTCGTTACTGTGTGTCTGTACAACAAATGCAACATGACACCTCATCTGCAACATACTGATAATTGCTTAAATACATTTTCAGCAATAGCCAAATAACCATGGGAAAGTAAAACACCAGAAACAAGATTCAAAGATTAACCTCTATGCCCTAATTTAAGGATTACCTTTGGAAACAAAAAATACCACCAGAAATGAAACTAATGAGAGCAAAACCTTCACAAATAACAAAGGCAGAAATTTGTGAATAGTCTTACTTGTAGTTTTTCTCCCAGAACTTGATTGGTCGTGCATACGATGCGATGAAGATGACACTACCCAGAAAAGGACTGAGTGGTGTAGAAAAGACTGAAGCAGCCAGAGTTTGAAAAAAAAGCATAGCAGAGTCTGAGAACTGCAAGTTAAGGTAACATGGAAAGGGAGGAAGGCAGGCAGTGTCAAATCAGCCATTACCAGCACATAGTAGGTAATGCTACAGTTCAATGCTACAGTTTTACTACTGGGGTGACCCTGTCTAACCTCTGCCCAAGGACAGGTGCTAGGCATAGGCAGTGCAGCAAACAGCCTTTTCCAGCTACCTAAGCTACCTTCTGTAACATTAAAGTGCCTTTCCAGAGTCTGACACAGAGTTTAAAACACACACGAGGGAAAAACTAATCTCTTGGAAATTATTTGTTCTCCACACTGGAGCCTTGCTTTCACTGTGTCAAGTGTTCTGCTTGTTTTAGAGTGATCTGGTAGGTGGAGAAACTATGCCTCTATACTCCAACCTGCTGGTTCAAAGTCGTTTCACACTGATACTTACTGAGAATTTCCTATTCCACATTTGTCGAAAGCTAAAAAATGATCAGCATTTCATACTTTTTGAAATATGTGAGAAATGAGAATGTGAGGACAGAGGAATAGTACGTAACACATAAATATCATAACAAATGCCTGAATCCATAGTTTATTTCAAATGTAAAGTCATATTTCAGGCTGCTGGAAAGCAAGTTAGGAGATACATAAAGATATTGAAAAAGATGCAAGTTAAAAGGAACATAAATAAATCCTAGCAAATAAAATGTTACGTTTAAACTCTTCATTAATTCATACCACATCCATGAAATTTAAGGAAAAATACTTTTAAACTGGCATAAGACACCAGTTGTCATTCCTTACACCTCTCTTAGGAGGGAGATGCAAAGTAAAGAAGCCATGAACTAAGGAACCACTACCAATTGACAGTGATCAAGCACATCTCAAACTAAATTTCAGTCAAAAACCAATAAAGTCACCCAATAACCAGAGTCTTTTAGCTTACCCTCTTATAGCAATATACTGTACATGTGTCCCACAATCCCTGAGACATCACAAAAACCCCATTTTAACAAAAGTAGCATCATTCTTGGTACAGTATTTCCACAGAACTGCTAGCTAGCCATGCTTTCAAAGCCATTTGCAAAATCTAGAAACAAATATTTGCCAAAAGACACCTTTCAAATCTCTCAACCTTTCTAAAAGACAGTGGTCTGGAATGGTGTCTTTGTGCATTAGAGAGATTGAAAAATTAGCTGCCCTGAGAGTCTAAAGTTTAAAAAAGTGACACAGAGCAGAAAGCAAGTGCATCAAAAAAGTTGAACTGTCACATTACAGTGCAGTCATAACCAAGCACTGGCTGTGAAAGATTAACAAGTATTTACAAGTGTCAGATAAGGGAAGGAGGCATAGGAGCTGAAGAGAGGAAGAGAGAACAAAGAGGACAGATAAGGGCAGCAAACCAAATTTTTTAAAGTTGGTACTAATATAATGATTGATTAAAAAATTGCCACCATCTTGAGCTACATTTTGCACACCTTTGTGAACTGTTTGTATCTTAGACATAACCAGTAGCAACAGGGTTTTTTTTTTCTCAGAATACATAATGCTCTACTAAATGGACAGAAGACACTCCCCATTTGATTTATGAAAAGTGATTTTAACTGTTTCATATCTGTAAGTCTGTCATGAGACCAAGTGACAGCATCTGACTGTCTTACATATATCTAACATGTGCAGTGGGCAACTATCTGTCACAGGGGTATTTTTATTTGAGGATATCAAATTTGTCTGTATTAGATCATTATTTATTTACTTTAAATACCAATGCTTTAGCTATGTCTAAGTAAAAAAGAAGTATCAAAAACTTACAGGCATACTTTCTTTCACTGACTTTAACCTGACCCAAGCCAGGATTCCTGTGTACCATCTTTGTTAGGCTACATTATCTAGAAGCAGAACTTGTTTCTTTGTGAATAATGGATTTTTTTTTTTCTGACATGGCCAAAATCAAATTTTGAGAACATAAACCTCAAAGCTAAAAACTCTTCGGCATTAAATAAAACATTATCTTTGAGGATTAATTTTTGCAATTTAAAAATCTGTTTCAATTCAAACCAGCTTCAAAACAAGTAAGTGAAAGACTGACATTTTGAAAATCCTCCATCTCCTTCTTTTAACACAAAATTACACAGTAAGGCCAGCTCCAAATCCTCTGTTTCTCAAAACTCACATTTTTACTTGCAATTACTACAAGTGCCTTCCAGGCACAGAACCACTTAGAGGATGGGAAAATTGACTGTCACAGGGCTCTGTTTTCTGATATTAGAGCTGTAACTTTGAAACAGCCACAGCAGAAACTCTCCTAAAAAGGATAATCTCAACTACAAACTTTTTTTTTTTTTCTCTCAAATTTCACTGTTCCTTTTTTAGGTAAACTCTGCCTTTGAACCATGAACTACACTGACTTTCTCAGTGTGCTGATATTTATAAATACATAACCTCATTTTACCCACTTAAATGCTTGAAGTGAAGTTGTAGATCTATCCTCAAATCTGAAGCCTATTCCTGTTCCTGGTCTTCTAGGATTAAGAGGAACTTTGAAGGGTCACCTAGTCCACCTAGCAGCCACAAACAAGATCAGTTAAACCTGTATGACTTCTTATAAACAGTCACCTAAAATCCTGAAGATTTCTAATGGTGGAGACTCTACAACCACAACCAAGTACTCCACACATGTTGCCCTTCATGCCCTGCATGCTGCACCCAAAGGCATTAAAGCATGCTCAGCTACTCATATCACTGAGCTCTGCAGCAAAAGTTCACCCAGGCTCTTTGAAATTTAAAAGTTTACATCCTGTTTGCAGAACTGATTGAAGCAATTAAGAGCCACAAATAATTAACTCTGTAAAGAAATGGCAGGTTTAGTACCTCTGTAAACTGCAACATGCATTCATCATTACTGTTTGCAGGGTTATGATAACAACAAATAAAATTACTGTGCAAAGAGGCAGAGTTATTGCTGTTGTGGGAATATTAACTTCAGCATTTAACCAATATCTTAATTGCAGCACTGCCTTAGAAGACAGATTTGCATTTACAAAGCATACTATAAATATAAATAATAAAAAGCTAGGCAAGATCACTTTAGCAATAACTCTGTAAACAAACAAAACTCTGGTTTAACTACTTTCCATTTTGCAAAATTTAATTGGTAATTTTATCAAGAGCAAAGTTACCACTGCAGAAAATATTTGTTACCAATGGGAAACTTGTTGAGATATAATCTTAGATCTTAAATGTTTTGCTAAATAAATTCATATATACTTCCCCAACAGAAATGAAAATAATTTTTTGTTGTGAAATTCTGGAAGGATTTGCTATGAATAACCTAAAACTCTTAGGACAGTTCACTGCTTTTATAATGCTTTCCTTCTATAAGGAGACAATTTAAAACTTTCCCTCTGGGAGTTATTCTGTGTGCACTTCCCTCTCCCTGAGGCTTCCATTTATTCTTCCCATCTAGATATATAAGCATTGTTACTCAACATTGCTTATGTTTCACAGCAAAGAGCAGACGGAAGAAATCGCTCAAGGGGAAAAAACCCCAACCCTGTGGGGTGAAAGGGACAAAGACTTAAGTGTGTACATCTAACAAACACTACAAAGTGAACTCGTCGGGAGGTCTGAACTAGAACCACTTTGTCAACTCTTCTTCCACAACTTTAGTTAGCAGGGAAGGAAGAAATTAAAAGTATCTGGTAACGCCTTAGACATCAATATAGTTAAATTTGTCCAGTTAAAATGTTTTTTGGTTTGGTTTTTTTAGTTTTTGGGTTTTTTTGGTTTTTTTTGTTTTTTTTTTTTCTGTATTCAATCAAGTATCTAACTGAATTTGAATCCAAATTGAGTAATTTTTGTTCTAAAAATTCAATATATGGTTTTTAACCCTTCAGGACAGGTCATTTGGAGGTCATTGAACTCTGTGTTTTACTCCCCATATCCACAAACCTGTAGACAGCCCTGGAATAGGCACCCAACAGACTGCTCCTAAGGACTGCTTTGGTGCTGACAAACATATATTGTTATTCAAAAAACAGAGTGGAAAGCTTAAAAAGAAGAATATTCCTCAGCACCCCAGTGAAAAAAATTTACATTAAAATGTAAAAATCTAGCTGCTTCTAAAATTGAAAAAAAAATCAGGACAGTTGCAGCAGAAATTGGCTCGCTGAAATGAATTTATATCTGACATAGCAACTAGAAACAAGTGAGAAAGAAACTAATATTTGAGAGCTCAGTCAGCCATAAGCCCTGCAATATGTCTGTCACAACATTTCTTTCTGGATGCATCAAAACTCAGTGCTGAGGACTGGGGAAGTAAGTAATCTGCAGAATGTGGCTGGGTGGGAATAAACACACCAGGTTGAATCAGAGTTCAGTTTCCCAATTTCAGATCCTATGCAGCCAAAAAAAAAAAAAAAAGAAAACTGCTTTTCTCAGAAGATGATCCAAGATTTTCAAATTTCAAAGTAAATTACCTAAGAATTTCAAATATCATTGAAACACTGTAAATAAATTGCATATATGAAGAGGAACTTAAGAATAAAGAAAAACAGATTTGTAAAGGATATGAGGTATTGCAAAGAGCTGAGCGAAAACATGGAACGATGACCCCCAGGCAATCTGCCAGGGAGCAATGTAAGTCATGATGAACTGCAACTTCTGAAGTAGGTCCCATAGCTGAAAAAAAAAAAAAAAGGAAAAAAAGAAGAACATTGTCACTTTTTAGGCACTGAGATAATTTCAAAACTAGTATCTCAAAGAGACACTTAAAAACTGTGCCCTGGAATAAACATGAGATAAATTATATTGTATTATTAGCTTTCATAGGTATTAAGGTCTTACTTCAGTAATGCACTAGAGTATATTCTTCATTTGAAATTTGAACTTGCAATGAGGTACATTTTTGACCACCATATTGAGGTAGTTCCCAGATTACCTTTCAGAAGTGTGTCTGCTCTAATTAGAAAGTGGGAGAACAGGTTCTGATATTCACTGACTATATACGACCACATATGAGACAGTTACAGGAGCGGAGTCTGCAGGAGAAATTGGATAACGTTCAATGTGTGACATGTGGCTGTGCACATGGAAATCAGACTTACTTCTCAAGAACACAGCATTACCATTTTTTGACTCAATGGGAGAAGCTATCATGATGCAAGCATATGCATGGCATTAATAATGAGTTGTAGCTGCATTTTTAAGACTATTGTATCATAAAAACATTGTATAAATATAAGCTTTTATTGTTGTGCAGTACAAACTGAAAACCACAACAAATTTACTTTTGCTTCTTGTAAAATATGCTTGGTGCTGCAACTAGCAGTTTCTGATTGAAGAATGATGTGTACTTTTTCCCTGGAATACATTTTTCCCCCTTGTCATTTCTCTTGGCACCAGGCCAAAACAGATCTTATGTCTCATCTATTGCAGAGTGGGTTCCTGACAAACTGTCAGGAAAGATTTGGCCATCAATAGACATTAGTGCTCAACATACAGAGAAGTTGACAGTGAAACAGGAGTATATGCAATATTTCATGCTCATAAAGCAAATATATGTTGAATTTCTTAGAGTAATTTTTTTCTGGGTTAGTGAAAAAAAAGACTTTGCCAACATCCTGAAAGACCCTGAGAGTGTATCAACACTTGTATATTAAAATGCTTCCAGGCAATGTTCTCAAGCATTGGTATTGTGCATATTTTTAAACTGTTAGAAAGGCATCTGGGAAGGTTCTGGTCTGGCCCAGCTAACACTCTTGCAAACAATCTCCAGGAAACCTTTTGAACAAAAACCCTCCATGGTTGATTTCCAGGTGGCCATTCCATACTTGCACCTTGCACACAGACTGGGAGAGCTCATCAGCCCAGACACAAGCCCCCCCATGGCAGCTGGCCTTGGGACAGAGTACGGTTCTGGGCACACGTCATGTAGGAGCATGTTGGCAGTCAGAGAGGACACAACTTCTCTGGCCAGCTCCTTTCACTCCTCCTGAAGTGACCAACCCCAAAGTCCCACTTGGCCACCTGTACATGCATTGGCAATGCACTTACAGGATGTTTCACTGAGCTTCTCCATAGACTGTAGTAAATAATTGCATATCAAGTGTGAGGGAAGTCAGAATCACTTGTAGCATTGACCTGTTTTGGTCTTGGTGCTACAAAACCATCGAACAGCAGCTGCTACCTCGGTATAACCAGTGTCACCCTAGCTCCAGTTACAACTAATAAACCTTCCAGGTGAGATACAAGCAGTGATTCACCCAGTTTCTTTGGTTTGGCATGGCTCAAATTAAGAGCAATACACCAAGTATAGATTACACTTACTTTGCACAGATATACTATTTAAAACCACCAAAGCCCTGATAAAAAGAAGCTGTTACAATCCCCTCAATGGTTACTCCTACTTAGATTGAGAAATTCGTGAGAAATTCGTATCTCACTAACTTTGTTTTCTGTCAAAAATACTACACATAACTTGCAGACTGCACCATTAAAGTAGGCAAGTAAAACTGAACTGAAACTCAAATGGACGATTATTTATTTTATTCTTATTTAGCAGGTTGTGGGGTTGCTTTGTTTCGCTTCATTTTTATTTATCTCAAACATCACAATTAACACCTGGAAGAAAAATTTTATCTGCAAAAAGATTTAAGTGAAGGGCTGGAAAAATCTGATGACTTACATTTGAAACTTCAAAAATTTAAAATGGCAGCACAACCCAGCAAAGTTCTGCCAGATACAGATTGACATCACAGAGTCATAAATCACCCTAGCTGTGCTCAAAGCGCAGAATTCATCAAAAGGTTTTCAAATCTCAAATAAGCAACTCAGGTTTTGCATTTACTAGGAAACCAAATCGAGGAGGACACCCTTCTGGCTCCTTGTTCCAATATATAATTTTTAGTTGTTCTTTAATACTTACACCTTGCAAAACTTGGCCCATGGAGCCCAGGTTCCCTGTTGCATCTAACAAGTCCTACTGCTTCTGCATGAACTTGCTGCTGCTTCTTCCAGCACTTTCCTCTCGGCTAACACTTCACAAGACAAGCAAAGGAGCTCATTTCCATTCACGAGAACATGAAGCAAGAATGCTTTAGTGAACCTCTCTTGGTTTTTGAAAGCCTTACAACACTGCACTTAAAAGCCTGGAGATGTGTGATTTTCAGGCTACTGCTTTCATTAAGAGTTGTCAAATGCCTCTATTACCTCTTAAATCCCTGCTTCCAGGGCCTGTTCTGCAAAATGCCTTCAGGGTAATATGCCATTAGCATTTTACATCTCGAACTATAATTGCTAAAGGTGATGTCATCTACCAACTACAACACTGAGATTTAGGAAAGGAGGACTTGGCTTTACATTTTCTCTTTTTCGTTTTGCTAAAATGATCTGAGAAACTGTTTCTCCTCATCAGTTTAATCCAATTTGCAATATGCTTCCTCCTATATCTGATAGGGGAAGTCAGAGCTTTTCTTACAGAAAGAAACTGAAGCTGCTAAAATTGCCTTTATAAATAGGAGAGGCTGAGCTATTCTCTTATTTCAACTACAACCAGCTGCATTTCAATCTTCAGTAATCTGAAGACATGAGCTAAAGAGGAAAACCTTCATCTCTTTTAAATTGTCAGAAACAAAACAGAATTAATTAGAAAGAGAGAGAAAAGGCAAAGCCCATCTGGAGCTGAATCTGTTGAGGAAAGTAAAAGCAACAGAAAGGACTTCTACAGGTGTAGAAGCAACACACAAACTGGAAAAATCCCATGGATCTGCTGATGGATGGGGCAGGGAACCTGGTGACAAAGGGCACGGGGAAGGCAGAAGTACTCAGTGCCTTCCTTAGCTTGGTCTTTACTAGCAATCCTTCAAGCCAGAGGCCCCTAAGAGCTGTGAGGAAGCATGGAGAAACTGGGACAACCTACATAGCGAAGGATTAGTTAAGGGCACATTAAACCAAACTAAAAAAAACACACTTCCATGGGACCTGATGGGACACTTCAGCCCTTCTGTGGTTCTGTGAAACACACAAAATATCCCCAGTAGAGTCATGTTTGAATGAGGGTGAGGTGTAACAGTGCTAGATACAAAGTATTTTTTTGCACCTTCATCTAGTGACGGTGAAAAAAAATAGTCTCTGGTGAATTTTAACCCTCTTTTCATAACCACTTCCTTAAACATATATAAAAGATTAATTTTTATCTAAGACTTCTGCATCTCAGTTTAGAATGATTTATAAAAGAATATTTGTATTAAGCCTTATTAAGTCGTCAGTGTTTTCTACAGATCAATAAGCAGAAACTATTATGTATTGATATACTATTTATAATATATAATGATATATTAGTTAGAGGGCATAAAAGTACTAATATTCCTAGATATCTTTATGCATGTGGCGGTTTTATACAGTAAACTGTTTTTAAAGGCTTTGATAAAGACTTTAAATTATCAGCATGTTTGGTGAATTTAAACCAGCACTACTGTCAAGCAAAAGTGAAGAACATGCATCTGTCTTTCATGTTCCTTTTATGGGGACACACATTTTGTCTTAATCATCCTTAAGTCTTCTATGAGTTCTGAAGTCTCTACAGACTTCTGGTGCACCAGTGAGCATTACACAAAGTAAAGGCAAAGACTCATCTTCCCAGGATTTTCTTTAAATCTGGTTATTCTTACTTAACCAAATTTAGGTACCATTGCAAACAAATTTAATGGAAATTAGTTAACATACATGAAAAACATTTGTGGAGTCTGAAACATCACTAAAATGGTATCTCCTTTTCTCAGTTTGGTAGATTTTAATGAACTAGGCAGAGGTTAACACCTGAATTTAAATGACTCAATGTGCAATGGAGACTATGCAATGCTCTCAGCTTTTGGCGGCCCTTCTACGTGTTTGGCATCTGTTGGAATTCTGTGTGGGCAGAATTCTTGGCAATTCTGGGACTAAATAATGCATAAACATTAACATTCTCTTGTTAAGTTTGATTTTTTCTGTGTCTTAACAAAAAACGTGTATATATACATATACACACACATAGGTTTTAAACAAAAATAACGATTATATATATATGTTTCGCTTATGCTATATAGAGCATAGCTATATGCTCTACATGCAACACAAATTGAGATTTAAAAAGTTAAGTGCAGAAAGAAATTATTTCATTTGAACAGGTATTTCTTTATATTCCTCCTTAGATTCCTTCTGTGACCTTGAGATGATTTGAACTGAGACTCTGAGAGGAGTATTTGCTTCTTCATGTTAAGCTAATTCTGATCAAGTGGAAACTCCAGCTTTCAGAATTAAATTCTAATACCTACTGGTATATTTTTATTTTCTTTTTGGAATATCAATAAAAATGAATATACATCAAGAGGGAAAAGCTCTAAGTATGTATGCATTTAAGGACATTAAATTAAACTTGGTGGAATAATTTTATTATTGTTCATGGCTTTACTTTGCAAATCATTGACTTTTGGGTTTTTATTTAATACCATTTTAACAAACTTCGCTTAAGAAATCCTGTAAAACAAGATTTTCTGGAGCATTAAAAACCTTTACTAAAGGTTTTTAATGCTTACATCTTAAGTCATTGTGACATTCTATGGCGTATTTGGACAGCTGTGTTTGAACCTACAACAAATACTTTCTAGGATGTCTTTATCTGCACATGCTTGAAGACCCTTGAAGCCTTTATAAAGAGGGCTCCAAAATCATTGTCTAATGCAATACATACAAGAGAATTAAAATATAATCAGTCCAAGTCTCTGATATCAAAGCTTGGAGGAAAGAATATATTCCTCAAGCACAACACTGATCACTAAACAGTGACACTGTAGAAAACAGGCATGTTTTAAGCAGTTTGAGCAGCAAGCCTTGAAACCCTTACAATTGAAGTTAAATGTTAGCCAGATGTAATTATGGTAAGGATTATGACAATAAGATGATGATAAAACCTAACAGAGCCCTGGATCTGCTCATGGCAGATGCTGCTTCTTCCTACATTGTCAGCTGATAGCAAGAGCTCAGGGAAGGAACCTATGGCACTGTAAAAAAACAGACTCACATATACTCCAAGGTGGGCAAAAAGGACAAGATCAGAGCTCATCAGCTTAATATGAAGAGGGCCAGACAAACAAAATAAATCAGTGCAGCTCTGAGTGCATTCATTAGAAGCACTGATTCAGGCATTTACAGGACAGCCTTCACAGGCATGGATTCTGCCAATACTGCATCTTCCCATAAATTTCCTTTTCAAAAGGATTGGGCCCATGCAAACCTCATGTAGGTAAACAAAGCCAAGTGAAAGGTCCTGCACCTGGGCTGGGGCAATCCCAAGCACAAATACAGGCTGCTCAGAGAATGGATAAGAGAGCAGCCCTGTCAGAAGGACTTGGGGGGTGCTGGTGGACGAGAGGCTGGACATGACCCAGCCTTGGGCACTCCCAGCCCAAAAACCAAACATGTCCTGGGCTGCATCCAAAGCAGCGTGGGCAGCAGGGCCAGGGAGGGCATTCTACCCCTCTGCTCTGCCCTGGTGAGACCTCACCAGGAACCCTGCATCGGCCTCTGGGGTGCCCAGCCCAAGAAAGACGTGAAGATGTTAGAGTGGGTCCAGAGGATGGTCAGAGGAATGGAGTGCCTCTCCTATGAAGAAAAGGCTGAGAGAGTTGGGGCTGTTCAGCCTGGTGAAGAGAGGGCTCCAGGAAGACTTTAAAGCAGCCTTCCTGTACCGAAAAGAGACCTACAAAAGAGCTGGAGAGAGGGGCTTTTTATAGGGGACTGAAGTGATAGGAGATGGGGGAAT